>NC_053027.1:211779826-211886136 GCF_003073215.2 Triticum urartu
TGCACGTCCCTGGAGTTGTTCAACCTGGCGACCAAGTGCGCAAGAGATGAGGAGGGGTGCCTTTCCCTCCTCGAGCTCCCAGCCACAGACCCGGAGGAGAACAAAGCCAAGGCCAAGGACGTGAAGCGCAAGGGAGCAGCCGTGCTCGCAGCGGAACCAGACACCAAGCGTGGCAGAGACCAACCAGAGTCATCCAAGAGCAGCCGTCCGTTCTGCGCCTTCCACAACCTGAATAACAACAACACCAGCGACTGTCAAGAGCTCAGAGCCATTCACGAAGGATGCTTCGGTCGACGCCCCGAGCGCGGTGACCGGGGCTACAGCCGAGGAGGAGGATGTTGTGGCGGACGCTGGGATGACCGTGGCCCACGCCAGGAGTGGCGCGACCGGCCTCGTGAGGACCGCTAGCAGGATCAGCCTCACGAGGGCGCCTGGAGGGATCAGCCTTGTGAGGATCGTCCTCAAGGCAATGTCGGACTCCCTCCGCTGCCGCCATCACCAAGAAGGAATGACGAACACCATCAAGACGAGAGGGCTGGAGGCTTCCTGGAACCGCGTGCTATCTCTTGCATCTTGGGCGGAGCCCAGGCCCCAGCCTCGCGGCGTATCTTCAAGCAGTTTGCTCGTGAAGTGAATGCAGTCCTCCCCAAGCTCGAAGCCACATGCCCGCTCAGATGGTCCCAGTGCCCCATCACGTTCAACTCGGCGGGTCAGCTCAAGTGCGCAGCTACCGCTGGCGCCCTCCCGATGCTTTGCTCCCCGGTCATCGGCAACGTGCAAGTTACCAAGACCCTCATCGACGGTGGCGCAGGGCTCAACGTCCTGTCCGTCGACACGTTCGACAACCTCCAAGTGCCATATGACCAGCTTCAGCCTACCAAGCCTTTCTCAGGAATGATCGATGGTTCCACCACACCGATAGGGCAGGTCTGCCTCCTTGTCACCTTTGGGGAACACAAGAACTACCGCACCGAGCTCATCGACTTCGACGTCACGCACACATGTCTGCCGTACAATGCCATCCTCGGGTATCCAGCCCTGGCCAAGTTCATGGTGGTGACCCATCACGGCTACAATGTCCTCAAGATGCCGGGAAGCGGCGGGATCATCATGGTCCCATGTGAAGAAAGAGATGCGGTGTGCTCCCTCGAGCGTGCCTTCAAAGCTGCAGCAATCGACGACCCCGACAGCAAGGGCGAGGGCCCTCCTGAGGTCATCCCCAAGAAGAAGAAGTTGCACCATGCAGGACCTCGGGAGGGTGGCATCACAGCCGGAGCCTCGTCAGGATCAGAGCCCGCTCCCGGGGCGCCTCCCTCCATCGCATAGGAAGGCGCGCCCAGCGCCCTTCTTGGGCAGGGCTCGGGGGCTTCATTCTAGAAGGCCTCAGACCTTGCCGACATCATGAGGGAGGCGCTTGGGCACCACTTGGAGGCGTGCTTCACAGCACGTTTCCCTCGGGAGGGCACAGGGCAAGGATCGCCCACCGATCAGGAGTTCATCACCAAGACCACCCAGGAATTGCAAGACGCAAGGGCCATGCGCGGCAACCGCCGCTCATGAGGCGCAGCTTCCCATCCAGCCGAGGATATCGGGCTACGCGTCTGCATCGACGTTCCAGGGCTCAACAGGGCCGCTTCTCAGGAGCTTTTCTGGCCTTTGTGCGTGGGACGCTACGAGGGCCCACCGCATAGCTACATTCGCATGCCCTTCGGCCCGCTGAGCGTGTCATCCTCCTACCAGCGCAACTTGCGGCGCATGCTAGCGGCTCAGGAGGCCAGGCACCACGCCGTCCTGATGGAGATGGAGACGGTCCTCAAGGAACCACCTGAGCCCCTAGAGCCTCCTGAGGCTCAGAGTCCCGGTGGCTCGTGAGGAGCAACCCCTTCGTTGCACACCTTCAGCTGCCCCAACTCTCCTTCGTCAACATAACCAGGTGACATTTTCCAAGTTCATTTAGCTGGGAGCGCCCCTCGGGCTGCATCATTCCCAGGCCGCGTGGGTCCGTCCCTGTGGCATGTATCCCTTTTTATGTCTTTATCTTACCTTGTTGGGAGCGCCCCTCGGGATGGGGCTAACCCAGTGGCACGTATCTCCCATGCACTTACTTAAGCCTGCTACTCTCATGTTTAATCTACCTATGATTACTAACTGCTCAATCGTCGCCTCCCACGGGGCCTTCTCACGTCGGCACGGCGCTGGTGCATGGGTCTGTCCCTGCCACGTCGAAAAACCTGAGTGGTCGAGCTCTGGCTCGCGGCACACCCCGCACACATCACATCACTGGGCCCTCAGTGCCTTCACCCCCTCACGGAGCAACCAGCGGCAGGCTGGTAACCATAACGGCAAATTGTGTTCTTCCTTGTGTTGGCTCGCAGGAATATCACGAGGATAACACTAGGCGGCACGGTGTGCTCCCACCTCTTCCAAGTAATCCGCTTGCACGTTAAAAGGGGGCTCCTGAGCATCGCAACTTAGGAGCTCTTACTGGCTCTCCAGCCCTCACCCCCTGGCCTTGACCACGGCACGCGACCTAGCATACCAGTGGCGGCTGAGATCGCTCGAGGGCTGGGACCTGAGGACGTAGAGCACAAAGGAGAGCATAGGAAAGGGGAAGGCTCGTATGGGCCTGACCTAGCTACATTGCGGATGTTCGTGCACAGGTCTAGCGCATCACGAAGAATCGACCCCGGACCACCAAGATAGGTCACGAGCTCAGATCAACTAATCGTTGGAACCTAGGGGACACGCTCGCCGCAGCCCTGTTGCGGCAACGTCGCCTCCCTTTCTTATCTTACCACGACTGCTTGAGCGCTAAAGGGGACCCCCTGAGCATCGCGCCTCAGGAGCTCTTACTGTACCTCGGGCCGCTCACCTCCTGGCCTTGACCACGACACGCGACCTGGCATACCAGCGACAGCTGAAGCTTGCCAGGGGACCGGGACCTGTCAGCGTAGAGCAACAAGCTATCGCGAGATTGGAAAGGGAAGACCGAGCCTAAATAGGACTTGCGCTCACATGGCTTCCATAATTGGGATAATATCGACAAAAGACATTGCAGACTCTTTACACGCCCCCACGGAGTACTTCTCGATTCCTCGCAGGGAACAAAAGACGAGAACCTAGGAGAATCCTATCTACACACCCCCGCGGCTGACGCCATCATCAACAGTGGGCTGCGGGAGGCCGGCGCCAACCCCATCCAGATCAGCAACGGCGGTGGTGGCTGGATTTTGCGGCCCTGCTCCGGGCGCGGCGAGAGCTTGGGGGCACATAGCTGTCGTCGCTCGTCTCCGGAGTCTCGTAGAGCTCGGGAGAACCGCTGGACTCCCAAGAGTCGCTGCTGCTGGAGCAGCCGCGAGCGGGGCGTGCCTCATCCTGGCGGTCCCCTTCGGGGCAACACTCCAAGCGGTGACCTTCCGCGTTGAAGACCTTGAAGAACAGCGTGGAGGTGCCGTCGTACTCGAAGTAGATCACGAGGGCGCCCTCCGCACAGCAAACCCGCGCGACCTCGCCCCAACCACGGGTCATGAAGATCTTGTCGGTGGAAACTGCTTCAACCTCTGCTCCGGTCGCCGAAGCGTCGCAGTCGGCATGCTGCAACCAGAGTTCGAGAGGCCCCCTCGGCGGCATCACGTCAGAGAAGAAGCGCGGGAAGTGGATCCAGGAGCTTGGGGGCATCGCAGCCCACAGCACGAGCTCGCGTGAGGATCCCGCGGCATGGACTCCAGGAGCGACGGCACTCGTCACTGCAGCGCGTCAACCTTGGCCGCGATGCGCGCGCCGACGCTCGTTGCTCCTTCCTCTCGAGCCCTCGGCTTGGGCGTGCAAGGGCAGTGGATACCTAGGAGGAGGCCGCTCACACCAAGGCCTTGTCACTACCTGCATCGCCGCAGCGTCGCGACGGTGGACCGACCTCTTCTTCGGCGGAAGCAGCGGTGGCATGTCGAGGGGAATCCTTCCCTTCTCGTTAGCTGAGAACCTTCTGATCAGCACCATTGAAGTTTCTACTAGCAGTAAAGTGGGGAAGAAGAAGCAAGTGGAATGGGAAGAAGTGGGGGACGGTGGCTCCGCCCCTTCCTCATTTATAGCAGGAGAAGGCCAACTAGCGCCCCCCACGATCACAGGTAATGATGGTTTTCCTTACATGTCGCAGGGACTTGTCAAGTCGGGCAGTTGCCGAGGCAGCGTGGGGAAGTGAAGACGCACATGTCCAATCAACTGCCACGCGTCAACCGAGGCCGCATGCTTTTGGGGCCCGTGGCGCTCCGCGCTTGACCTTTGGCTTCGCCTCGAAGCCAAGCCTGAGCACGCCTTGGGCCCGGGGGCTACTGTCGGTGTTCTGGGAACGAGAGTCCCCAGACTTGCCTGCCTACAGCCCACGGCGTGGCTGAGCTAGCAGGTCTGTATGACCCATCTTCATCGACGAGGTATTCAAGACCCTCGCAAGGGGCCAAGCCTTGCGAGGCGGATGACGCAAGACCTCCTCGGGAGCGGCCTCGCCAGGCAGGCTCACGAGGGGCAGAGATATCAAGGCAAGGCAAACCTCGCGAGGTCCTCGTGACATGAGCCATGACAATCGAGACCAGGCGGGCGCCAGGCGGGTACCAGCGCGCGCAGCGTCCTTACTTCCTCTTTGGTGCCAAGGGGGCAAGCGCAGGCGTGGAGTACCGAGGCATCAAGCAAAGGTTTCTATATCGGTGCAACGAGACCAAGACCAGCAGGACGGCAAGATGGAGGTCACCATGGTGCCCAAGACGGCGTCACCACCAGAGCCTTTTGCAGGCGAAGACTACTTTTGTCAGGATAAGCTGTACTAGCTGTCCCCTTTCAAATTGGCCGTTGTTGGCTCCCTTCCCGCTCAATATTTGGGGAGAGGACCAGTGCCTATATAAGTAGAACTAGACACCACAGTAGAGGGGAAGAAAAAAGAGAGAAAAGGGAGAACTCATTCAGAGGCATCTCACCCACACAAGTTCGCCAAGCACAAGAATACCTCAACCTCAGGAGGCTGTTCTTCCCCTTGTACTGTTCATCATCAGCCCAAGAAGCAATCCACCACCACCACACTGGAGTAGGGTATTACACCACAACGGTGGCCCGAACCAGTATAAATCTTGTGTCTTTGTGTTGCAAGTTCATGGAGTTCATCCGCAAGATCTTAGCGAGCTAGGGCGTGGATCGATAGGGAGAAAACCTTCGCGCACACCCCAGTGTTCGAACCTCGAGGGTTTTGCCGGAACCCGTGATCTGATAGCCATGGTGATTGCCGAGGATCTGGGAGAACGCATCCAAGCTTTGGTGATAGCCATGGCAGAGCTTGTGGGCGTCGAGGAGGTCGACAGGGGTGAGGAGCCATTGGGGGCGCCACCGCCCGGAAAGGGCGGCTGTCCTCGCCCGATATTTGATTGGGAGGATGGATATGATGACTATCAACATATCATCGGGGAGGTTGTTGATGAAGTATAGGCCTGCTGGAGTCGCTTGCGGTTCTTTCTCGACCTGCCTCCACTTGTTGGCAGCCTCGTTGTCCACCTCGTTGGCGGTGACAGAAACCTCTGTCTCCATATTCACGCGTGCTCCGGTGCTTCAGCAGCCCCGGCGTCGCCACTCCCACCGATGGGGCGCTTCGGCGGCATCCTCGTACACTGACGGCTTTAAGGACTCAGAGCGGCATCGAGGATGCGGGCGGAGAGAGAGGAATTGTGTGTTTGGCGAGGATGGGGGGTGCGGCCACTCGGGGACGCCATTAATATAGACCAGTGGGAGCGAGGCAGGCGACTATCCAAGCCTGTCTCGCTTCCCAGTGAGAACAACTGCTTAATCTCTAGTATGAATGAAATATATGCTTAATTACTGAATTTTAGTTGCAAAACATAGATAGTGCTATTGATTTTTAGCTTCATATTTTGACAAAGTGTCTCTTGGCTTTGCACCGAAGTCTGGCTTTAATTTGCATACCGTAATCTGAACCGTTTGCATTGAAGAGATGCACAGATCATGCGTTGAACAGCTTGTACGCTTCCCAGTGAGCCTGTGCACCGGACTGCGCTCGCATGCCTCCTGTTAAGTCAAGCTCATTGTGAGAAGCTCTCGTTTGTGAGAAGCTCTGGTTTGTGAGAAGCATATACCCAAACCTGCCCCAAATGGGACAATTTTTTTACCACAGCATGTTGATGCCGCTCCATGATAGCATGCCAAGTTTCATGAATTTTAGACGAGTTTTGGATTTACTAGAATTTAAAAACCAGGCATCTCAACATTTTGTCGGCAATCAACGGTGCCCTAGTGTTTAAAATTCATTCTCATTTCTTGCATGGAACCTAAGCATGCACCCAAGGACACGGATTTGATTTTTCAACCAATTTATATACACTGGAGCATGTGCATGTAGTTCAAATTTGAATTGTGCACATAAATGCATTGAAAACTCAGTTAATGCATAAAAATGTCCAAATGAACCCCGAAAAATCAGAAAATTGACACAACACTCCTGTTGTTCTATGTTGACATGAGAAAAAATTTGAAAGCAATAAGAGGCAATGGATATCGTTTCGTCCCCAAAGGTGGGACGTTTCCTATCGAAACCATCATGATTGTTGTGAGAAGCTCTGGTTTGTGACAAGCTTCTACCCAAACGTGCCCCAAATGGGACAATTTTTTTACCACGGCATGTTGATGCCGCTCCATGATACCATGCCAGGTTTCATGAATTTCAGACGAGTTATGGATTTACTAGAATTTAAATACCAGGTATCTCAACATTTTGCCGTCAATCAATGGTGCCCTTGTCGATTTCGGGTTCCGGCAAAACCCTTGAGGTTCGAACACTGGGGTGCGCACGAAGATCTCCCCCTCCTCTAGCTGGCACTTAACACAATCTCAAGGCCTAGCTCGACGAACCCAAAGAACACGAGACACAAGATTTATACTGGTTCGGGCCACTGTTGTGGTGTAATACCCTACTTCAGTGTGGTGTGGTGGATTGTCTCTTGGGCTGAGGATGAACAGTTACAAGGGAAGAACAGCCTCCTGAGGAGAGGTGTTCTTATGCTTGGTGAACTTGAGTGGTTGGGGATGATCTGCGATCCGATGTCCCATGCTATGGGGGTGGCTATTCCTATTTATAGAGGCCCTGGTCCTCTTCCCAAATATTGAGCGGGAAGAGATCCCACAACGGCCAAATTTGAAGGGAGACAACTAGTACAAGTTATCCTGACAAAAGTAGTCTTCGCCTGCCAAAGGCTCTGGTGGTGACGCTGTCTTGGGCTCCACGGTGACCTCCGTCCTGCTGACCTGCTGGTCTTGGTCTTATTGCACTCATATGGAAACCTTTGCATGATGCCTCGGGACTCCTCGCATGCGCTTGCCTCTTTAGCACCAAAGAGGAAACGAGAACACTACGCACTAGCACCCGCCTGGCACCCGCCTGGCTCCAGTCGTCACGGCTTGCGTCAGACAAACCTCGTGAGGTGTCCCTTGCCTTGATCTCTCCGCCCCTCGCGAGCCGGCCTGGTGAGGCCACCCCTGAGGAGGTCTTGCATCGTCCGGCTCGCGAGGCTTGGCCCCTCGCGAGGGTCTTGCGTGTTTGCTAGTGAAGATGGGTCGTACAGGGCCGCTGGTGGAGCCACGCCGCAAGCCGCAGGTAGGCAAGTCTGGGGACCCCCGTTCCCAGAACGCCGACAGTAGCCCCCGGGCCCAAGGCACGCTCAGACTTGACTTCGAGGCGAAGCCAAAGGGAAAGTGCGAAGTGTCGCGGGCCCCAATAGCTTGTGGCCCTGCTTGACGCGTGGCGGTCGATTGGACATGGGTGGCCCCGCTTCCCCATGCAGCCTTGATATCCGCCTGGCTAGGCGGCCACGGCGTCCTACACAGTTATTTTCCCCTTGCTGGAAACGCACTCCCCGACTCCTCTGCTTCTTCGAACCTCAGCCTCCTCTCCATCCGACCTGAGCTTAGTCCTCTCCATCGCCATGGCGCCGAACCAGACGGAAAAAGGGAAGAAGCCTCTGTCCTCAGCCAGCCCGCCTTTGGCCGTCGAGCCCGCCATCAGTCGATCGGGGGTGCTCAACGAGGAGGCCATGGACAAGGTCCGCCTTGCACTCGCCACCAGCTTCAACGAATGTGGAGGGACGGAGGCCTTGCTTGCGTCCCGAGCTTCTGTCGATAGAACAGCCACCGAGGTCCAGTTCTTCATCGAGGCCCTGTGGGCTGGTCTGGTCCCCCCTTCTCCGCCTTCTTCAACGTTGTGCTTTACCATTACCAGATTCATTTGCTGCACCTAGATCCCCAATCTGTTGCTCTTCTTGCCGTCTTTTCCTTTGTCTGCGAGGCCATGGTGGGCATTACCCCCTCCCTGGCCCTTCTGCGCTATTTCTTCTCGCTGCATCTGACCGACCCCCGGCAGTGCTCCGAGTGCCTGAGCTTCCAGGCCGTGGCGGCGATGCCGGCTCAGGGATTGACTTTGTACTCCCGCCATCTGCAAGCGGGTACCGGACGCAATGGGTGTATGTGGATGTCGGAGTGCTCAGCCCTTTGTTATTGCCTCCGTCTGCGCCCGCCGTCCCCAGCTTCGGCTGGGCTCATGAGAAGCTTATGAGCCCCCGCCTCGCCTTCGTCTGGCTCCGGCTGAGGAGGTTGAAAGACCTTGGCTTGACTGCACCCATGGTGATGAAGGAGTTCCTCCGACGCCACGTCGCCCCACTCCAGCACCATTCCCAGCCGATGTGGGCCCTATCTGTCGGCCTGGATCGCATGAGGCTTTAGGAGTCAGAGCTCCCACTCGAGGCACGAAGAACGGTGCTCGAGGTCCTGGCGGGCGACCCCTTGCCAGCCGATATGCCACCAAAGGGCTGTCTCTTGTACTGTTGCTCAAACATGGTGGAGTTCGCGGGGCAGATGCCCCCCTTTGACGAATGGGGGCTGCATCCGGTTGGCCTTGAGGGGTCCCGCGAGAACCCCGTAACCGTGGCTCCCCTCCTTGTCGCCGGCGCCAAACTTTCCCCAAGAGTGGACGCAGGGGGGCAAGCACCACCGGAGGCCGGAGACACGGGTGCCGAGGTGTCGAAGCCGCCCGCGGTTCCTGAGGCGTCATCTCCGGGAGCCCGTAACTCTCGCTCCGGGGCGGCAGTTGAGGGGGCGACGCAATCCGCTGCTCCTGAGGTCGAAGCACCTGAGGCCTCTGGAGGCCGTCGCGAGGTGAAACTCGATGGCTCTCCCCAGCTTGGCGCTCCTGAGGTCACCTCCTCGGGTGCTTCACCAGCCACGCCTTGCGTTGGTCGCCACGTCCAACGCTTCGATCGGCTCCATGTAGACTTTGATGCGCTCCGCAAAAGGAAGGGGTCCCCAAGCTGCAGCAGCGGCGCCTTTCGGCCATTGAAACAGAGGAAGTACATTGCCATAGATGAGTAAGTACCTTATCTTTGTAATTCCTCGAGTGTTGCTTCCCTTCCTAACGATGGCTCTTCAGGATCCCATCTGCTAAGGCCGTGAAGCCTCCCGGGGAGCAACCTCCTCCTGCCTTGAGTCTCCCGCTGGCCTCGAGCGTCCCAGGCCAGCATGCTGCCCTCGGCGCGAGGTCGGCTGGGGAGGCAGACGCGCTAGCTTGGCGCCTCGAGCCCGCGCTCCTGTCGTCTCTTCTTCGTGGCCTCGTCGGGGGTGCGACGAGCGTGCCAAGGGCTCCTCCTCTGGTTGTAGACGGTGGTTGGATGGCTTCGGTCTTGGTTCCTTCTTCGAGTAGCGAGCCTCAACCTGACCGGGCTCCTGCTGAAGCCTAGTCGATGACCGGGGGGGCGCCAGCCACCAGCCCCCTGCGGAAATGGAGCGAGCCGCTTCGGATCCCGTCGGCGGCCCCCATTGTGGAGGATGGAATCGGTCGCGCGATCAAGCTTGCGCACGACCGGAGTGTCATCCGTCACGAGCTCTTTCGGGAGGCGATGGACGCGATGAGCCGGCTTGGCGGAGAGCTCGCGGATGTAGACACGCGCCTCGAGGCCAAGGGTCTTCGGTTGATGGAGGAGCGGCACAAACTGAAGGTGGACATCAACCTTGGGTGCCACCAGCGCGATCTTGATAACACGAAGGCCGAGGCATCTCTTGCGACCTCGCATGAGGCATGCGCTCGAGCTTTGGAAGAGGCCCGAGAAGCCGATCGCCTCCACAAGATCGCAGAGAACCATGCATGGGAGCTCCAGGCCTGGAGCGCCTCCTTGGAGCGGAAAGTGGAGGCATGCAAGGCCACCCTAGCGTCGATGAAGGGGACGCCTGCCAAGGAGGAAGAGGTCCTGAAGCGCGAGGAAGTGCTGGCACTGGAAGCCACGGAGCGCAGCCTTGAGCTTGAGCGGTTGGAGACGAGGGAGCACCAAGTCGCCCAAGCAGAGGATGTTGTCGGTGCGCGCGAGGCCAGGGCTCAGGAGGAGGTCGACCGCCGGGTGGCCGAGGCTCGCGCGGATCTTGTGGGCCGGTACGACCTGAAGTTGAAGCTCGTGGAAGCCGAAGCTGTGAGTAGGACTAATGCCCTCAGGTCAGGGTTGGCTGAGGCGGAACATCGTGAGAAAGCTACCGCAGCCGCCCTGACCTTAGTGCAAGCTGAGCTGGCCTCCGCTTGTGCCGAGCTGCTTTCCCTTTAGCAGCGGGTCGCCAGCGCCGAGTCCTCCGCGCAGCAGAGCAGGGAGGAAGTGCTCCGGCGGCGGACGCTGGAGCGCGAGCACGCCCCCATGCTCCAAAGCCTCAGGATCAGAGCCAACGCGGCGCTGGGCGCCATCTGTGACGAAGATGCACCTCATCCCCACTCGAACGACTACGCCAGTCACCTCATCTTCTTCATCGACGTGGTGACACGCCTGGAGAAACGATCTGAGAGGGCTCGCGTGCTTGTTGAGGAGAGGATCTGCGGCCTGCTCAAGCGCGCGTTCTCCCGTGTCTTCAGCCACCTCCAGAACACCTAGCCCAACTTCGATTTCAATGCCGCCATTGGCCCTGTGCCCGAGGCCATCCGGGGCGACCTGGCGCACTGGGTAGAGGACAATGTGGATGCTCTAGTCAGGGCCTTCACCTCCGAGGATGACGCGGTGGTGGTCGCTACAGATGAAGGCGACGTGGTGGACGATGGTGAGGGCGGCGCCGACAATGGTGATGGTGATGCCGGCGATGGTGATGGTGATGCCAGCGATGGTGACGGCGACGCCAGCGACACGTCTGAGGGCGACCCGGAGGACGCGACGAGCGATATGTATGATTGAGCCCGTGCTTCCTTGTCGTTGACCCTGCATGTGAAAGCTCGGGCACAGCCCTGAAAGTTGTAAGAGCATTTTGGAAGGGGGAGCCCCTCATGTAAACAGATTATTGCTTCTATTCCTTAGGCCAAGCTGGAGGTGTGTTTTTTGTGCCCGTGAGTCCCGCCTTGAACTTACTGCTGCAGTTTACCTTGGTTAGGCACAGTTCCCGGCCGGCTTGTGAGGTTGCGACCTTCTTAGGGGCCTGCCGATCCGCCCGAGAGGGCCTGGCGAGGAGCAAGCACCAGCCATGGAAGGGCGTGCGCCCAGCCCCCGCTTGCGAGGGGGAGGCAGCAGGTGTGAACTCCGAGTCAAGGCAAGGAACCAGATGGCAAGAAATCGAACGAACGAGAAAAGTCACCCCGGCGCATACCAATGAAAATTCAACTTCAACTTAAATCCAAAGCTAGAAACAGGGCTACAGAAAAGAGGCTAAAAGAAAATGGCCGTGTCCGGCACCTAGTCTAGTCTTCTTGTCTTCTCACCAGCGCGGAGCTAAGTGCTGCCACTTGGACGTGGGAGGGAGCCCCCGAGGCCTGAGGGCGGTACTCCTGAGACTCCGAGGCGTGTACATCCCCACTCATTATTACGTGAGAGTGTCACGAGTGGAGATCTTCACAGGCGCGAGCCTTACTTCATATCGGCAGACGAGGGCCCCACCCTGCGCCGCCCTCGACCACCGTTGGTGTGACCGGAAACCAGGACGAAGCCAAGGGGCAAAGGGGACACCAGCGGCGCCCTCAGCGACCACGGGTCCTCTACCGGGGGAAGGCTCACCAGCACCTCCCCGACAGAGGGCCTACCTCCGGGGAATGCCCTGCTCCGTGCGATGCGGGGAGGGACCTCGCTCCCGGCCCCTCCCCTGCGACGCCCAGTGCGCTCCTCCTGGTGGGAGGGAGGCCGTTGAGCTGGGGCCGCCATTCGCCATTGTGACCTGATCCTCCTGCGACCCATGGTTAGCATAAGCTTGCTCCTGAGAGATTAGTGGTACCCTGTATCTGTTGTCGCCGGCATGGTTGGCGAGGCTCCAGGGGGGGCTCTTGGAAGGCCTCAGCTTCTAGCGCCTCCTCCTCCCAGCCTGGCTCGAGAAACGAGCCAGGGTCATCTTCCAGCGCATACTCCTGGTCCATCATGCGGGGCACGTAGGCCTCCGGGGCCGTCGCCCCGAAGACCTCGCCGAAGTGCCCCACGCTCCACGTTTTCAGGCCCAGCGTGCTGCCCTGAGGATGGTAGGGCGGCACTCCGCTAAGGCCGCGGGTCGCAACGCTCATGCTCGCGTTCATCGGAGGTGGCGTGGGTGCGATTGGGCGTCCGGTGCTGCTGGTCGCGCCGGTGTCGATGAAGCCTCCTGGCGCACCTGGGGGCATGCGAGTGCGGCAAGGCCCGCCGTGCGATCCGGCTGCGGCCTGGGGCGTAAGCAGGGAGCAGAAGGGCGGCGCTCCCGAGGCCGCGGCGTCCAGTAGCTCGGCGACGCGCTCCAGCAATGCATCCTGGCCACTCTCCATCAGTCGGCATCGCAGCAACTCACAAGCCACCGTGAGTGCGGCCCTCATGTTCGCTTGTTCCCGTCGGGTGTGCGGTACTGTGGCCGCAGCGTGGCTTGAGGCCTTTGCGGCTGCCTGCGCTTGTCGTGGAGTAAGGGTGGATGGCGTGTGACCGCGTCAACCGCGCCCCGTAGCGTTTGGCGGTGCGCGTGCCACCTGGGGCGCAGGGTTGAGGTCTTCTTGGGCGGACGGCGCCGCCTGGGCCGGCCATGCTGCCCAGCGGTCGGTGTTGGTCCTCGGGTCACCGGACATCGGAACCGCGGAGTGTCGACGGATCAACTGGCGGAAGAGAAGCTCCGATGCACCCCTACCTGGCGCGCCAAATGTCAGATTTTGGGTTCCGGCAAAACCCTTGAGGTTCGAACACTGGGGTGCGCACGAAGATATCCCCCTCCTCTATCTCGCACTCAACATGATCTCACGGCCTAGCTCGACGAACCCAAAGAACACAAGACACAAGATTTATACTGGTTTGGGCCACTATTGTAGTGTAATACCCTATTCTAGTGTGGTGTGGTGGATTGCCTCTTGGGCTGAGGATGAACAGTTACAAGGGAAGAACAGCCTCCTGAGGAGAGGTGTTCTTTTGCTTGGTGAACTTGAGTGGTTGGGGATGATCTACGATCCGATGTCCCCTGCTATGGGGGTGGCTAGTCGTATTTATAGAGCCACTGGTCCTCTTCCCAAATATTGAGTGGGAAGGGATCCCACAACGGCCAAATTAGAAGGGAGACAACTAGTACAAGTTATCCTGACAAAAGTAGTCTTCGCCTACCAAAGGCTCTGGTGGTGACATTGTCTTGGGCTCCATAGTGACCTACGTCCTGCTGGCCTGCTGGTCTTGGTCTTGTTGCACTAATATGGAAACCTTTTGCCTGATGCCTCGGGACTCCTCGCCTGTGCTTGCCTCTTTAGCACCAAAGAGGAAATGAGGACACTGCGCGCGCTGGCACCCGCCTGGCGCCCGCCTGGCTCCAGTCGTCACGGCTTGCGTCACACAAACCTCGCGAGGTGTCCCTTGCCTTGATCTCTCCGCCCCTCGCGAGCCGGCCTGGTGAGGCCGCCCCTGAGGAGGTCTTGCGTCATCTGCATCGTGAGGCTTGGCTCCTCACGAGGGTCTTGAGTGTTTGCTGGTGAAGATGGGTCGTACTGGGCCGCTGGTGGAGCCACGCCGCGGGCCGCAGGCAGGCAAGTCTGCGGACCCCCGTTCACAGAATGCCGACAACCCTGGTGTTTGACATTCATTCCCATTTCTTACATGGGACTTAAGCATACACCCAAGGACAAAGATTTGATTTTTCAACCAATTTATATGCATTGGAGCATGTGCATGTAGTTCAAATTTGAATTATGCACATAAATGCATTGAAAACTAACTTAATGCATAAAAATGACCAAATGAACCCCGAAAAATCACAAAAAATAACACAACACTCATGTTGTTCTATGTTGACACGAGAAAATTTTTGAAAGCAATAAGAGGCAATGGATATCGTTTCGTCCCCAAAGGTGGGGCGTGCCCTACCGAAATCATCATGCTTGTTGTGAGAAGCATATACCCAAACCTGCACCAAATGGGACAAAAAAATTACCACGACATGTTGATGCTGCTCCATGATAGCATGCCAAGTTTCATGAATTTCAGTCGAGTTTTGGATTTACTAGAATTTAAAAATAAGGTATCTCAATATTTGCGGTCGAGTGACGGTCGCAGGGTGTTTGACATTCATTCCTATTTCTTGCATGGGACCTAAGCATGCACCCAAGGACAAAGATTTGATTTTTCAACCAATTTATATGCACTAGAGCATGTGCATGTAGTTCAAATTTGAATTATGCACATAAATGCATTGAAAACTCACTTAATGCATAAAAATGTCCAAACGAACCCCGAAAAATCACAAAAAATAACACAACACTCCTGTTGTTCTACGTTGACACGAGAAACATTCTGAAAGCAATAAGAGGCAATGGATATCATTTCATCCCCAAAGGTGGGGTGTTCCGTACCGAAACCATCATGCTTGTTGTGAGAAACTCTAGTTTGTGAGAAGCATATACCCAAACCTGCCCCAAATGGGACAAAATATTTACCACGGCATGTTGATGCCGCTCCATGATAGCATGCCAAGTTTCATGAATTTCAGACGAGTTTTGGATTTACTTGAACTTAAAACCAGGTATCTCAATGTTTGCGGCCGAGTGATGGTGGCAGGGTGTTTGAGATTCATTCCCATTTCTTGCATGGGACCTAAGCATGCACCCAAGGACAAAGATTTGATTTTTCAACCAATTTATATGTACTGGAGCATGTGCATGTAATTCAAATTTGAATTATGCACATAAATGCATTGAAAACTCACTTAATGCATAAAAATGTCCAAATGAACCCTGAATAATTTCAATTCTTTTAGGACACACATATAGTTGCATGTTCACTGCTGATAAAAGGTCTAGCAATTCAAACATCGTCCATGGCCACTGTGACCCCATTATGTAATTCAAATCAAGACGAAAAATCAAGTAGATCCCACACAGTTTATTATAACCAACCGTGTGAGATGCAACACAAAATATCATGGAGCACCGTCGGAGTATAGTACGCATACGGCTTACGTGAGAAGGTGCGATGGCTACAGTCCACAGTCTGCTTTGAATAAGGGACCGTGTCTGATGACACTTTGCGCGCCAGTTTTTTCGCTGAAGAGATTCCAAATTTTTGGCTTCCGCGGAAATATCTACCTCCCCGCCCCCTCCCCCTTACCAAAAGTCACATTTCCCCTGTTTCCGCCTTCCTTTCAAAGTTGAAACCTTCACTCCTTACTTGCAGCGCCGCCTCCTCGCCGGCAACCCTCCTTCACGCTGCTCGGCCTCGCCTATCCAGGCAGGTAATCCACACCCGACCCCCATCCTCCTCATCCTTCCACATCCCACATGCCCTGACCGCCGGCGCGAGCATGACACCTTCCACCTAAATCACCGACCCCTCCACCAAATAAGCGTCGGCCTAAGCCATGGTGCCCGTAGTATAGCCAGGATCTCAAGGAGCATTTGGCAGCGGAGAAGCAAATCGCGGCCGCACGCGTGGATGAGGTCGTGATGGCTGCCATTCGTGCTGACCCCCAGATCTTGGAGGAGCACCTCGCCGTCGAGGCCACCGTTCATGCCTCGCGCGCCGACGCCGCGACGCAGTTGGCTGCATTAAATGACAATTCGTGGCGTTTTCTCGAGGCCACTGTTGGTGCCTTCGACGAAGACTACGAGGTGTTTTCTAGTGTGCATGTGCTTACCTCATCTCGAGAGCCAGCAGGTTGGTGCCCAGAGCGGCTCAGGAAACTCACCACTACAACGAGGGCACCCACGATGCGGAGGTCTCGCCCTCTTCCATGTCCAAAGAGCCAATCGTCATCGATATCTTCGACAATGAGGAGTAGCTTGTCTTATTAGCTCACTATAAGGACCCATGTTCAGTTTGCTAGCTACTGCCTTTCCTTAATAAATTCTAGTGAATTGTGCTATCTACTTTTACCATGCAATCTTCTGCTATAGTGTATATGTTCTATATGTCGTGCAATGTGGTGTTCAGTTAACTGCTTGGTTCAATTCTGCAAATGTGATGTTCAATTCTTCAGGGTGCAATATTTCTAAGTTGTTAAGCATGCTTGGTTTGGTTAACTGTCTGGTCTTCTATTACGAGTATGTTATACTGTGCAATGTGGTGCTTAGTTAACGTTTAGTTCATTTGTTGTGGTGTTTAGTTAACTGCTTGGTTCAATTCTGCAATGCGATGTTCGATTGTTGTGGCTGCATTCTGTTATTGTATACCATGTGAGAAATAAATCAAATTTGGCTGTACTAAATACATGACAAACAAATACAATTGCTACATTTCCAAGTTCTTAAGCATGCTTGGTTTGGTTAACTGTCTGATCTTCTATTAGAAGTATGTTATATTGTGCAATGTAGTGCTCAGTTAACGGTTGTTTCATTTGTTGTGGTGTTTAGTTAACTGCTTGGTTCAATTCTGCAATGAGATGTTCAATTGTTGTGGCTGCATTCTGTTATTGTATACCATGTGAGGAATAAATCGAATTGGGCTGCACTTAATACATGAGAAACATATACACGTGCTATATTTCCTAGTTCTTAATCATGCTTGGTTTGGATAAATGGGTTTTCCATGTGGCTTGAATTAATCTGATGAATCTACAATGTGTTTATGTATCATCAACATATTTTACTGATAGCATGCGAACCCTTACTTAACTTGATTACTAACTACCTTATATGTGTTGTAGGGAAACAATGGGAAGCACAGAGGTTTACAAGATGGTACTAACTATTATACCTTGCCTTTTTGTATTCCTTTGCCTCATTTCCAATATAGATAAGATATTTATGCACATCCTTGTTTTCAGGCTTCGCTGATGATTACCTCTCAAACCACCTCTATGGTCAGGAGGCGAGGAAAGTTTTCATACAACACCCACGGTTCAATATTGAAATGTTCCTGAAGAGGTCAAAGGATGGACGGTCAATCATCCACAGGAACTGGCCTAAAGTTGCAAAGACCTTCAACATGAATGAAGGCTCAATATTCACCTTCCGCTTCAGCAGTTTTCCAGATGAGATGCATCTCTCTATGTACCATCTATGATGCTAATTTCGAAAGGTTCTAGATGTTGCATGTGAAACTTGCTGCTGGTGCAGTTGTGTAATGGGGTAGCTGAGTGCTGAAGCTATATCATGTTGTACTCTGATGTATTTCAATTATGAAATCCTGCTTCCTTAATATGGAAATGGAATATATTATGTGCTTAATATGAATGTCAATTAGATTAGTAAATGGATTATTAATAATAGGGCAATTAGCCTGCTAATTGGCCAATTAGCTTGCTAATTGGGTTTTCCTATTGCAAACGGTTATTGAGAAAACACCGTGGGCGATGACCTCGGGCAACGCATATAGTTTCTAGGAATAAACCGTGTTGGATCAATGAACAATCACACACGACATTCTCTTGAAAACTGTTTGCGTTACACCATCTTGCGCAAATGTTTTCCTTGGAGTGACTGTGTGGGATGTATATATGAACGGAAACATTTAGCGGTGACTGACTGTGTGGGATGTACTTACCATCAGAAAGATTTCACTTGTATAATTGTATTTTTAGCACTATTGTACATATTTATGTATTTGAGTGCTCGCCGATCGCACACGACCTCATTTTGCCGAGCATGTGTGCCAGGAGGGCATATCCCCGACAGTTTCTGGGTCGTGTGGGAAGGACCCCCCCTATCGCCCATACTCACTAGGTGACGGTTCCGAACGCCGTCGCGAAAAAGGGTAAAAACCGTTTGTATAGCATCGATGTGTACCAGTGTAGTTGCCTGTAGGTACATATATCAGCAGTACTGATCCACGCTTCGATCCCTTTTGCATATGGGGCAATGAGATATTCATGAACAAACATCGAGTGAGGAAACTAACAAAGATTGTTAGGCGAAAGAGACAGATGATCGAAATTAAGTTCTTTATTTACACTTTGTCCAAGACAATAGTGAACTTTAGGATGGTAAGTAATGTGTTGACTTTTCCCCCTACCCACAATGAGTTACTCTGTCATACATGAGTATTTGAAAGTTTTCTCTTTTCAGTGGTTTCCAAAGCAATTTACTGATGATT
Organism: Triticum urartu; assembly: GCF_003073215.2. Classification (NCBI taxonomy): domain Eukaryota; kingdom Viridiplantae; phylum Streptophyta; class Magnoliopsida; order Poales; family Poaceae; genus Triticum; species Triticum urartu. The sequence goes on from NC_053027.1 coordinate 211,798,327, forward strand.
ACCTTGCAAACTACATGACCGGAGTGGAGGTAACTAAGGTTAAAGTATATAATTCATACTACCATGATAATGGGCTAGAAGTCTTCCTGGAGGCGGTGAAGGATGGGCGGGCGATCGTCACAAGGGGTTAGACAAAAGTTCTTCGTGCATATGGCATGCAGGAGGGCACATTATGGGCATTCTGCTTTCTCAACACCATCGGCAGTCAAAATGATTTACACTTGTCTCTTCACCTTTACCACCTCTAAATATTATGGTTCATCATAGTTAATTGCTTCCTAATCATGTAATTACTGAACATATTGTACTGAGAATTTTATTTATGAATTTGTTGTTGAACCATTGTGCTGAGAATTCCACGTTTCATATTTCAAAATTTCCAATTCGAATAATAAACTACAGGTAAAATAAAATTAAACATGAGCGAATAAAACAATGTACACACTGTTAGAAAGAAAACAGCATGTGCGACAGAAAAATAGAGAACAGGCGGTTCTTTTACGTGAAACATTTGCGATGCTTGATGGACGCACACACTGTTTCGCCTCATATGCATATGCGATTCATGGTAATACGGCAAACGTTTCAAACCTGTATGTGTGTATAATATTAGACAAAAAGAAGACGGTGCATATATGGACCCCGTGTGTGATAGGACTACCTATCGCACACAATTATGAAAATAGACACGTTTGTGATAGTAGAGGCACCGTATACATTTTACATTTTTGAACATAGAGGCACCGTACACATTTTACATTTTTGAACTGTGTGCGATAACATACCTATCACAAACACATTGATAGATTAAATGTTTGTGATATCCACCTTTTCCACACGACTATAGCGGCGTAATCGTTTCGGATGTCTCTCGGGTCAGAAACGTAACGTCGAGACATAACGTGTGGGACAGACGCGACTTCTCATACGTTTATTCTATGGAAATCATCAGTAGTTGCTCGCCTATCCCCGACGGTTTCTGGGTCATGTGGGAAGGACCACCCCCCCCCTATCGCACACACAGATGAGGCGACAGTTTCAAACTCTGTCGCGGAAAGGGGGTAAAACCGTTTGTATAGCACGTAACGGTACCAGTGCCTCTGCCGTTAGTTCCCCTTATAGAAATGCCCTTCCGTGTCATTACCATCCGGTCAAAGGGCTTTGACCATCTATTAGACGTTTTCTGGACATATTTGCCATTCTATGCACATGTCACTTACACGTGGGACCTACCCCATAGTAAAAACAGAAAAGAACTCTTACAGACACTTTCTCTCACTTGCAAGTGGACCCAATCAAAAAAATCTCTCACACAACCCCCCTCTCTCCCTAACATGTGGGCCATAGGACCCACTGTCAAAGTCAACACCGGCCTGCACCTGGTCATGGCGAGACTTGGCAGCTCGGCCGGTGGCCGTCACCAACGAGGGGCGGCGCATCTTCTTTTGAGGAGTGGGGGAAGGCTCAGGGTGGTCTGGTGGAGGTCGTGGAGGTCGACGCGGATGGCGACGTACAGTGACACCATGGATGGGGAAGACATCGTTTCAGCATAACACCGCCGCCCACAGCTACCGTCGGAGCCGACGCTCCCGTGCCTCTCCAATGATCCAGATGAGTGTGTCGCGGCATATGTCACCACCTGGTTAATTTGGCCCACTCACCAAGCCTCCTCGTGCCCTATAGCACATTGCTCAAAGTTCGCCGGAGAGCGCCTTAGAGCTCTCCTGAGGATGTTGTTGCTAGCCATCATGGCCGGAGGCCAGATCGATCAGAACGAGCATGTCCATAAGACATGTAGGGCGCCTCTCCTCCGCCCTGCGCAGTGAATTGGGCCTAGGGCCACCCGTAGATGATGCCCTAGACCTAGATCTCTCCCATAGTCGTCGATCTTCTTCTCAAAATTCGGCCGCCCTGAGCCACCGTTGACCTACCCGACCTCCTTGTCGTCGTCATGGAAAGCTTGCGTCCCTACTCACATCTTCCGCCACCTGATTTCATGCCCAATGCCCCTTCCCTAAGCTGGCCGCCATGACCAACCACAACTTGACAGGCCATGCGCATGCCCGCCTACACCTGTCGTGCCTAGCGTATATGGCGCACCTCACGCGATACACCGCGTGCCTCGCCCCTCCTCTTGTGGTCTTTACGGCAACCTACGGCGAGTCACCAGCAAACACGGCCACCGGTGCATGCAACCGCTCATGGCTGGCAACTCGTTGACCCTGACAGTGGGTTCCATGGCCCACATGTCAGGGAGAGAGAGGTTGTGGGAGAGAAAAAAATGTTTTTATTATTTAAATTGGGCCCCACATATAAGTGAGAGGGAGAGAGGGGGTGATAGAAAGAGTTTTTCCTTAAGTTGTTTTTAGAGTGGGTCCCGCGTGTCAGTGAGATAAGGAGGTAGGGGAAACAATGTCCAGAAAACGTCTAATAGATGGTCAAAACCCTTTGACCAGACGGTAACGTCACAGAAGGGTATTTCCATAATGGAAACTAACGACATATGGGTAAATTTGAGCACACTTCAAAATTAGAGGTAAGTCTGAGTAGTGGGTTCAAGTTAGGGATACAAATGTAAAAGACTATTTTAGTTTTACATGGATGGCAAATCCCATTATGTGCTCTGTTCAATACTCTCACTGTATCGGGTGATGGAACATGGCAAATGGTTTATCCGGGTCCATGGCAAGTTATAAGAAGTTTTGTTCTCCACACATGGCAAGTTTTGTTCTCCACACATGGCAAATTCAGATCTTCTTATTTATTTTTCCAAAACATGCAAATCTTCAACATTAATGTTCACTTGGCAAGTCTATGGTTTTTCCCTAAAATCATGGCATTTCGGATATTTTTCTACCTTCTAAATGGTAAATGTACATTTTTTGGCTTCTCCCTAAAAAAATCATAAAAATTGCTTCTTATAAATTTGCCATGAATCATATAGCTATTTTTGAATAATTGGCCGTGAAATATGAATTTATCTAGAGCATGGCAAGTAGTGTATCAGCATGATGGCAATCAGTATGTTTGCATTACGAAAAATCCACACAACTAGTGTGTCTTGATGATGTTTTTTTCCAACAATAGCAGTAGCGTCTATGCATCATGAGCATTGTTGTTTTTGTATGTTATCTTGCTCTATGCACATGAAATCCCTGCTTATCTCAGTTTTTTGGTTGAGATTGTGGGAACTGTTTTTGTGGTATGTGTTTAGGTTCACAGCTTGTTGCCATGTTATTGTTGTTTTTATTTAACTACTTATGATGTTTTTATTCGGCTCCAACTACAAACCTGACATAGCATTTTTATTTTTTGCTTTCTTAGCTATAAACTTTTCCATGGAATTTTTCTAATATTTTTTTTCCATGGCCATTTTAAGTTTTGTACTACATCTATATAATAGACTTGGCAACTTTAATATGTGTTTTTGTCAAGGCACCTTAAGTTTTGTAATACATATATAGACAGACCTAGGGTTCCCTCGCGCCACCACCTCCCCCTTCCCCTCCTCCTCGCCGCTGCCGGAGGCGGTCGCCGGGGCCCCCGCGCGGCTGCCTGTGAGGGCGGCGGCGAGGCCTCTGGCCGCTCCCTTTCGGTGGTGAGGGCCCGGATCTGAGGCGGCGGCCTCGCTGGTGCGGACGGCGCTCCTCCGGGCGGGGAGTGCTCGTCGGTGAGGTTGGTAGGGTCCCCTCGGATGCGCGGGCAGCGAGGTCCTGATGGGCACTGGTCGTGGCGCGGGGAGGCCCCGGGCTCCCCTCGTCAGATCTGAGGCGTTCTGGTCCGCTCGTGACGCATGACCTCCGTCCGTCCTGGATCTCCGGCGTGCACGCGCCTGCTGATGCTGTGGCTGGTTTGGAGGTGGCGGCAGGGTGCTTGGCCGGGGGAAACCCTTGGCCGCTGGTGGCGGTCACGGCGTCGATGGCGTACTAGACGCCATTCCCTCCTTGGTGGCGGCGCCGAGGCTCAACTTCCCCTGCCTCCCCCCTTCCCCTGCGCCCGGGTGAAAACCCTAGCCCCAGTGGCTAAGCGGCGGCGGCGCCACAGCGTCGTCACCTTCTTGAAGGCGCCGACTTGGGCATGGGGATGCTGGGCGTGTATGGCGAGCTTATCTGGTTCCTGGTGGCGGCCCATCCGGCCGTGTCTCCGATGGGGACCTCGCCCTTCCTTACCTTGTACCTGCTGTGGTGGAGCGGTACTTCATCTCACACATTGATGGCGGCGGAGATCGGCGGCATGGCGCTATGGAGGCTCGGCGTCCGATGCACGGAGATGGACTCGCGCAAGAGGAGGTAGCTATCTGGCGTCATGGTGACGTCGATGGCAGAGTGGCCAGACAAGGTAGATGCCTCAATATAATCTGAAGACGGACCTGTGGAAGATGGCTGCGACGACACACGAGTGCGTCTGACCGGATTGTGCCCCAGACCCGGTATGTGGCTCGGCTGGGGCTTCCGAATTTTGATGTTAGGTTTAGGTGAGTGGTTTGGGTAGTGGTCCAGCTAGCATCTCTTCATCATATGGATAGGAGTAGCGGCATATGTTGCCAAGATGGTGGATTCGGATATATTGTTTGTAATACTTTGTAAGGTCCTCAAGAATAATCAATAAAATGGCTGTATGCATCTCCCAGATGTAGAGGCCGGGGGTCATCCTCCTTTTCTAAAAAAATATAGACAGACCATAGTAAAACTCTTTTAAGATGTTTATGCCATGGCATCTTAATTTGTGTATGAGATTTACCTACATTTCAAGTCAATTTACTAGTGTTTAGCTATAAACTAGCTACTGGCAAACTTTCTGATGTTTTTAACATGGGCACTTTTAGTTCTATACAACATTTTTCAAAAATTATTCACATGGCAAATGTAGGTATTCTTTTTGAGTTGGACCACGGCAAATTCTTTTTTTTTAACTTTAGCATGTCATTTGTGCATATGGTGGCAAATTCTTTTTGTGCATAGATTTTTTGCCATCTGACCATTAAAACATGTTCTTTTTCTTTACAAATGTTTTTCCATGATTTTCTTAGTGAACAAAATTTTTCATAAATTTTCACACGAAACATGGAAAAATTGTGTACTGTAGTTTTCGATCTTTCCATGTAAATTTCATTCTAGTACCATGGAAATTTGTTTGTACATCCCACAACATTTTATTATTTCTACCATGGCAATTTTCTTTCATGTGATTTTTATGGCATGGAAAATATATAGCATGGCAATTTTCTTATAAAATCATGGCAAAAATTATTATCTAGATTATGGTAATTTTATTTTAAACGGCATGATAATTCATTATTTTGATGAAGGTAATTTTTGTATGTGATTTTTTTTTGTTATGACAAAGTATACAACATGACCATTTCATAATTAAGAGTACAAAATTATTTTTAATTCCATTCCAATTTTATTATTTCCATCATGGCAATTTTTTATTTGTATAACATTTTCAATTATTATTTTTTGCATCATCATCATCATCGAAACTAAAAACTCTTTGCCACGGCAACTCAATTTTCATTGTCATGGCAACTTTAATTATACAGACATGATAACTTAACACATACATCTTTATTAAATTAACATGCAAATTGTCAGTGCACAATTTTTCTTTTCTTTTTTGTAGTGCTCCATGGCAATGTTTGGTTGTTTTCTTTTTTAATATTTACTATGTATATTTTTTGGCGTGTAAGCTTTTCTGTAGTTGAGCATGGCAATTTCCTGTGGGTATTTCCTACTTTTGTAGTTTATCATTGCAATTTTCACGTGTGTATTTCTTATGTGTAGTTTTACTAAGTGTTGTTTAGGAGGCCCAACAGGAAAGCTGCAAGCCACTGAGCCAAACTGGTGCTCGTTCACGCATTAGCACCTGCGATCCCGATCCTTCTTTTCCATTTGCTCCCAGGGGCAATTAGGAGCGATTGCATCATTCGCTCTAGGATGCTCCTACACTGGCGACAGCATGTTATGTTAAGTCCTCCTTTTGGGCATGGCATGAGGAGAGCCGAAGTAGATTCACTGTACAATCAGCGTATAGGATGATTTTACGGACCAAGCTCGGCAGGGAGTGCTGGTTTTCTGAAGAAACGGAAACGTCCACTGGCCAGAGCGAGAGCAACCAATGGACATCGATTTGGCACATCCAGGTGCCGTCGAAACTTCGGGTCTTTGTATGGAGACTAGCAAGGCAATCAATCCCGTGTGGGGTGTTATTGAATCATCGAAACATGGCCAGGACAGAAACATGTAGACTGTGTGGCGCTCGGGGTACCTGGAGACATGCTTTGTTAACTTGCCCCATGTCACGCAGTGTTTGGGCGTTGGCTCCTGAAGATTTGGTTGAGCGAATGTGTGTGCACACACATGACAGTGCCAAACACTGGATTTTTGCTTTGCATGAAATGTTGAAAGCGGATGATTTTGTCAGGATGGTTGTCACCGTGTGGGCTATATGGAGTGCGAGGAGAAAGGCGATCCATGAAGAAATTTTTTAGTCACCATATGCAACCCACGGTTTCATCGCTTCGTTTTTAACAGAGCTACAGGTGGTTAATTCAAAAATCCCTAAGCGGCAGGCTACGGCTGGACAGCCAAGAGTTTCAGCATGGATCGCTTCGATCAATGAAAGTGTGAAGATAAACGTGGATGCCACGGTTTCTAGGTCGAGATTTGCAGCAATTGCAGCTATATGCAGAGATCAGTCGGGAGCATTTTTGGGTGCATCGGGTCTAGTTTTCAGGAATATTTTGGACCCTCCAACGCTTGAAGCACTTGCCATCAGGGAAGCGATGGCATTAGTTGATGATCTTTATGTTCAGAGAATTCAAATCGCGTCAGATTGCAAGGTGGTGGTGAAGATATCCAGAAGAGAAACTTACCAAGCTATGGTGCAATAGTTCAAGAGATTTTAGATCATTCCCTTTCTTCAATTTTTGTAACATATTTTATGAACGTAGGAGCTCCAACTTTGAAGCTCACAATTTGCTGAAGCATGTACGTACGCTCGGAGATGGCTGCCATGTCTGGTTAGGCCATCCCGGGGACCTTCCTTCCGTCCCAATGAATGTGGTGACGGCTTAATAAAGCTTCGTTGAATTGCCTCAAAAAAAGTCCTCCTTTTGGGGGGAGGGGAACTAGGTTGGTTTTCTTTTCTTTTGACAACCGAGGAACTAGGTTGTTACTTTGGCTAATTTCAGATGTGATCTTCACACCGACGGGAAAAATAAATATAAGACTTGCGCACCCCAAGATAATAGCACACATTAACTCATGATTTAGGAATTGCCAGATGTGTATCCTTTCTTTGTTGATCAACCCACTCAAGTGACAGACCCAAAAGACATTTTGACAGTTGAGTGACAGATCAATTAGCGAGAAGCACTTTGCAAGAGGAGACCTCAGTGGCCACATGGGTATATCTAACATAGGTATTGAAGGGGTGCATGGGGACTTTGTCTATGGCATCAAGAATCGATAAAGGGAAGAAGACTTAAGCTTCGTTCTAGCCTACGACGTGATCGTAGCTAACATCCTCTTTAAAAAGATAGAATTGCATCTAGTGACTTTCAAAAGTGGTCAACACTCTAGCCAAGTTGATTTCGTCCTTTAGGGAAGAGAAGATAGGCGTGATTTCCTACATTGTAATGTGATACCTAGAGAGAGTGATGTCCCTCGACATAAGCTTGTAATGGTTGACTTCCACTTTCAGATTCGTGTCTAGCCGGATAAGCGCACCAAAGTCACTAGAACGAAGTGATGGAAGCTCAAGGGGGAGGCAACTTAGGCTTTCAAGGAGGGGCATTAAGGAGGGCCCTTGGGAGGAAGAAGGGGATGCAAAAAATATGTGGACGATTATGAAAAATTGCATCCTTAAGGTGGCTTCAGAAGAGTTTGAAGTGGCCTCGGGAAGTAGAAATGAAGCTAAAGATACCTTGTGGTGGAACAATGATGCCAGAATACTATTAAAGAGACTAAAGATTGTTTCAGATGCCTACACCGAAGGAAATATGCCCTAGAGGCAATAATAAAGTTGTTATTTATATTTCCTTATATCATGATAAATGTTTATTATTCATGCTAGAATTGTATTAACCGGAAACTTAATACATGTGTGAATACATGGACAAACAAAGTGTCCCTAGTATGCCTCTACTTGACTAGCTCGTTAATCAAAGATGGTTATGTTTCCTGACCATAGACATGTGTTGTCATTTGATGAACGGAGTCACATCATTTGAGAATCATGTGATGAACAAGACCCATCCGTTAGCTTAGCACTATGATCATTTAGTTTATTGTTATTGCTTTCTTCATGACTTATACATGTTCCTATAACTATGAGATTATGCAACTCCCGAATACCGGAGGAACACTTAGTGTGCTATCAAACGTCACAACGTAACTGGGTGACTATAAAGATGCTCTACAGGTGTCTCCGATGGTGTTTGTTGAGTTGTCATAGATCGAGAGTAGGATTTGTCACTCCGATTGTCGGAGAGGTATCTCTGGGCCCTCTCGGTGATGCTCATCACTATAAGCCTTGCAAGCAATGTGACTAAATAGTTAGTTATGGGATGATGCATTATGGAATGAGTAAAGATACTTGCCGGTAACAAGATTGAACTAGGTATGTTGATACCGACGATCGAATCTCGGGCAAGTAACATACCGATGACAAAGGGAACAACGTATGTTGCTATGCGGTTTGACCGATAAAGATCTTCGTAGAATATGTAGGAACCAATATGAGCATCCAGGTTCCGCTATTGGTTATTGACTGGAGATGTGTCTCGATCATGTCTACATAGTTCTCGAACCCGTAGGGTCCACACGCTTAACATTCGATGACGATTTGTATTATGAGTTATGTGATTTGATGATCGAAGTTTGTTCAGAGTCCCGGATGAGAGCACGGACATGACGAGGAGTCTCGAAATGGTCAAGACATAAAGATCGATATATTGGAAGGCTATATTCGAACATCGGAAAGGTTTCGAGTGATTCAGATATTTTTCGGAATACCGAAGAGTTACGGGAATTCGTCAGGGGAAGTAGTGGGCCTTAATGGGCCATACGGGAAAGGAGAGAAGGGCCGCAAGGGGTGGCAGCGCGCCTCCCATGGGCTGGTCCGAATTGGACTAGGAGGGGGCGGCGCCCCCCTCTTTCCTTCTCCCTCTCCCTCTCCTTCCTTCTTCTCCTACTTGGACTAGGAAAGGGGGAAACCTACTCCTACTAGGAGTAGGAATCCCCCCTTTGGGCGCGCCCTTGAGGGCGGCCCTCCTCCTCCCTCCTTTATATACGGGGAAAGGGGCACCCCATAGAGACACAAGTTGATCTTTAGCTGTGTGCGGTGCCCCCTCCCCCCGCTCCACTGTTTTTCACCTCGGTCATATTGTCGTAGTGCTTACGCGAAGCCCTACGTCGATAACTTCATCATCATAGTCAACACGCCGTCGTGCTGACGCAGCTCACCCTCGGCCTCAACTGGATCAAGAGTACGAGGGACGTCACCGAGCTGAACGTGTGCAGATCACGGATGAGCCGTGAGTTCGGTACTTGATTGGTTGGATCGTGAAGACGATCGACTACATCAACCGCGTTACTAAACGCTTCCGCTTTCAGTCTACGAGGGTACGTAGACATACTCTCCCCCTTTCGGTCCTCGATAGATCTTGCGTGATCGTAGGAATTTTTTTGAAATACCGCGTTCCCCAACAGTGGCATCCGAGCCAGGTCTATGCGTAGATGTTATATGTACGAGTAGAACACAAAGGAGTTGTGGGCGTGGGTATATACATATTGCTTGTCGTCACTAGTTGATTCTTGATTCAGCGGTATTGTTGGATGAAGCGGCTCAGACCGACATTACGCGTACGCTTACGCGAGACTGGTTCTACCGACGTGCTTCGCGCACAGGTGGCTAGTGGGTGTCTGTTTCCCCAACTTTAGTTGAATTGGTTTCAATGAACAGGGTTCTTTCTGAAGATCAAAAAGCAATCACTATACTACGTTGTGGTTTTTTATGCGTAAGTAAGAACGGTTCTTGCTAAGCCCGTAGCAGCCACGTAAAACTTGCAACAACAAAGTAGAGGACGTCTAACTTATTTTTGCAGGGCATGTTGTGATGTGATATGGTCAAGATGTGATTATATAAATTGTTGTATGAGATGATCATGTTTTGTAACACAGTTATCGGCAACTGGCAGGAGCCATATAGTTGTCACTTTATTGTATGAAATGTGTAATTGCTTTACTTTATCACTATGCGTTAGCGGTAGTTGTAGAAGCAATAGTTAGCGAGACGACAACGATGCTTCGATGGAGATCAAGGTGTCAAGCCGGTGACGATGGTGATCATGACGGTGCTTTGGAGATGGAGATCAAAAGGCACAAGATGATGATGGCCATATCATATCACTTATTTGATTGCATGTGATGTTTATCTCTTTATGCATCTTATTTTGCTTAGTACGGCGGTAGCATTATAAGATGATCTCCCACTAAATTTCAAGGTACAAGTGTTCTCCCTGAGTATGCACCGTTGCGATAGTTCGTCGTGCCGAGACGCCACGTGATAAACGGGTGTGATAAGATCTACGTTCACATACAACGGGTGCAAGCCAGTTTTGCACACGCAGAATACTCGGGTTAAACTTGATGAGCCTAGCATATGCAAATATGGCCTCGGAACACTGAGACCGAAAGGTCGAGCGTGAATCATATAGTAGATATGATCAACATAGTGATGTTCACCATTGGAAACTACTCCATCTCATGTGATGATCGGACATGGTTTAGTTCATATGGATCACATGATCACTTAGATGGTTAGAGGGATGTCTATCTAAGTGGGAGTTCTTAAGTAATATGATTAATTGAACTTCAATTTATCATGAACTTAGTCCTGATAGTATTTGCATATATATGTTGTAGATCAATTGCTCGCTTATAGCTCGCTAATTATTTTTGATATGTTCCTAGAGAAAAATAAGTTGAAAGATAATAGTAGCAATGATGCGGACTGGATCCGTGATCAGAGGATTATCCTCATTGCTGCACAGAAAAATTATGTCCTTGATGCACTACTAGGTGACGGACCTTTTGCGGGAGCAGATGCAGATGTTATGAACGTTCGACAAGCTCGGTATGATGACTACTTGATAGTTTAGTGCGCCATACTTTACGGCTTAGAACCAGGACTTCAAAAACGTTTTGAACGCCATAGAGCATATGAGATGTTCCAAGAGCTGAAATTGGTATTTCAGGCTCATGCCCGTGTTAAGAGGTATGAGACCTCTGTCAAGTACTTTGCCTACAAGATGGAGGAGAATAGCTCAGCTAGTGAGAATGTGCTCAGAATGTCTGAGTACTACAATCACTTGAATCAAGTGGGAGTTAAACTTCTAGAAGATAGTGATTGACAGAGTCCTCTAGTCACTATCATCAAGTTACTAGAACTTCGTGATGAACAATAATATGCAAGGGATAACGGAAACGATTCCCAAGCTCTTCGTGATGCTGAAATTGGCGAAGGTAGAAATCAAGAAAAAGCATCAAGTGTTGATGGTTGACAAGACCACTAGTTTCAAGTAAAGGGGCAAGGGAAAGAAGGGGAACTTCAAGAAGAATGGCAAGCAAGTTGTCACTCCCGTGAAGAAGCCCAAAGCTAAGCCTGAAATTGAGTGATTCTACTGTGAAGGGAATGGTCACTGGAAGCGGAACTATCCCAAATACTTGGTGGATAAGAAGGATGGCAAAGTGAACAAAAGTATGTTTGATATACATGTTATTGATGTGTACTTTACTAGTGTTCATAGTAACCCCAGGGTATTTGATACCGGTTCAGTTGCTAAGATTAGTAACTCGAAATAGGAGTTGCAAAATGAACAGAGACTAGTTAAGGGCAAGGTGACGATGTGTGTTGGAAATGATTCCAAGGTTGATAAGATCACCATCACACACTTCTTTTACCTTCGGGATTAGTGTTGAACCTAAAATAAATGTTATTTGGTGTTTGCATTGAGCATCAATATGATTGGATCATGTCTATTGCAGTACGATTATTCATTTAAGTTAAAGAATAATTGTTGTTTGATTTACATGAATAAAACCTTCTATGGTCATACACTTAATATAAATGGTTTATTGAATCTCAATCGTAGTGATACACATATTCATAATATTGATGCCAAAAGATGCAAAGTTGATAATGATAGTGCAACATACTTGTGGCACTGCCTTTTAGGTCATATTGGTGTAAAGCGCATGAAAAACTCCATGCGGATGGACTTTTGGAATCACTTGATTATGATTCATTTGATGCTTGCGAACCATGCCTCATGGGCAAGATGACTAAGACTCTGTTCTGCGGAACAATGGAGTGAGCCACTGACTTATTAGAAATAATACATACCGATGTATGCGGTCCGATGAGTGTTGAGGCTCGCGGCGGGTATCGTTATTTTCTGTACTTCACAGATGATTTGAGCAGATATGAGTATATCTACTTAATGAAACACAAGTCTGAAATGTTTGAAAAGTTCAAAGAATTTCAGAGTGAAATGAAGAATCATCGGAACAAGAAAATAAAGTTTCTATGATCTGATCGCGGAGACGAAATATTTGAGTTACGAGTTTGGCCTTCAATTGAAACAATGTCGAATAGTTTCGCAACTCACGCCACCTGGAACACCACAGCGTAATGGTGTGTCCAAACGTCATAACCGTACTTTATTAGATATGGTGCGATCTATGATGTCTATTACCAATTTATCACTATCGTTTTGGGGTTTATGCATTAGAGACAGCTGCATTCACATTAAATAGGGCACCATGTAAATCCGTTGAGACGACACCATATGAACTATGGTTTGGCAAGAAACCTAAGCTGTCGTTTCTTAAAATTTGGGGTTGTGATGCTTATGTGAAAAAGCTTCAACCTGATAAGTTCGAACCCAAATCAGAGAAATGGGTCTTCATAGGATACCCAAAGAAGACTGTTGGGTACACCTTCTATCACAAATCCGAAAGCAAGATATTCGTTGCTTAGAATGGATCCTTTCTAGAGAAGGAGTTTCTCTCGAAAGAAGTGAGTGAGAGGAATGTAGAACTTGATGAGGTAATTGTACCTTCTCCCGAATTGGAATGTAGTTCATCAGAGAAATCAGTTCTACTGATTTCTATGCCAATTAGTGAGGAAGCTAATGATGATGATCATGAAACTTCAGATCAAGTTACTACCGGACCTCGTAGGTCAACCAGAGTATGGTCCGCACCAGAGTGGTACGGTAATCCTTTCTGGAAGTCATGTTACTAGACCATGACGAACCTACGAACTATGAGGAAGCGATGATGAGCCCAGATTCCGCAAAATGGCTTGAGGCCATGAAATCTGAGATGGGATCCATGTATGAGAACAAAGTGTGGACTTTGGTTGACTTGCCCAATGATCGGCAAGCCATTGAGAATAAATGGATTTTCAAGAGGAAGACAGACGCTAATAGTAGTATTACCATATACAAAGCTCGAATTGTCGCAAAAACGTTTTCGACAAGTTCAAGATGTTGACTACGATAAGATTTTCTCACTCATAGCGATGCTTAAGTCTGTCTGAATCATGTTAGCAATTGCCACATTTTATGACATCTGGCAAATGGATGTCAAAACTGCATTCCTTAATGGACTTCTTAAAGAAGAGTTGTACATGATGCAACAAGAAGATTTTGTCAATCCTAAAGGTGCTACCAAAGTGTGCAAGCTCCAGCGATCCATCTATGGACTGGGGCAAGCATCTCGGAGTTGGAATATATGCTTTGATAAAGTGATCAAAGCATATGGTTTTATACAGACTTGCGGTGAAGCCTGTATTTACAAGAAAGTGAGTGGAAGCTTTGTAGCATTTCTGATATTATATGTGGATAACATATTGTTGATTAGAAATGATATTGAATTTCTGGATAGCATAAAAGGATACTTGAATAAGAATTTTTCAATGAAAGACCTCAGAGAAGCTTCTTACATATTGAGCATCAAGATCTGTAGAGATAAATCAAGACGCTTGATATATTTTTCAATGAGTACATACCTTGACAAGATTTTGAAGTAGTTCAAAAATGGAACAGTCAAAGAAGGAGTTCTTGCCTGTGTTGAAAGGTGCGAAGTTGAGTAAAGACTCAAAATCCGACCACGGCAGAAAATAGAAAGAGAATGAAAAGTCATTCCCTATGCCTCAGCCATATGTTCTATAAAGTATGCTATGTTATGTACCAGACCTATTGTGTACCTCACCAAGAGTTTGGCAAGAGGGTACAATAGTGATCCAAGAGTGGATCACTAGACATCGGTCAAAATTATCCTTAATGGAATAAGGATATGTTTCTCGGTTATGGAGGTGGCAAAAAGTTCATCGTAAAGAGTTACGTCGATGCAAGTTTTGACACCGATCTGGATGACTCCGAGTCTCAATATGGATACATATTGAAAGTGAGAGCAATTAGATAGAGTAGCTTCGTGCAGAGCATTGTAGACATAATTTTTTTGCAAAATACATACGGCTCTGAATGTGGCAGGCCCGTTGACTAAATTTCTCTCACAAGCAAAACATGATCACTCTTTGGGTGTTAATCACATAGTGATGTGAACTAGATTATTGACTCTAGTAAACCATTTGGATATTAGTCACATGAAGATGTGAACTAATCACATAAAGATGTGAACTATTGGTATGAAATCAAATGACGATGTGAACTATATTATTGACTCTAGTGCAAGTGGGAGACTGAAGGAAATATGCCCTAGATGCAATAATAAAGTTGTTATTTATATTTCCTTATATCATGATGAATGTTCATTATTCATGGTAGAATTGTATTAACCGGAAACTTAGTACATGTGTGAATACATAAACAAACAAAGTGTCACTAGTATGCCTCTACTTGACTAGCTCGTTAATCAAAGATGGTTATGTTTCCTGACCATAGACATGTGTTTTCATTTGATGAACGGGATCACATCATTAGAGAATGATGTGATGAACAAGACCCATCCGTTAGCTTAGCACTATGATCATTTAGTTTATTGCTATTGCTTTCTTCATGACTTATACATGTTCCTATAACTATGAGATTATGCAACTCCCGAATACCGGAGGAACACTTAGTGTGCTATCAAACGTCACAACGTAACTGGGTGATTATAAAGATGCTCTACAGGTGCCTTCGATGGTGTTTGTTGAGTTGTCATAGATCAAGATTAGGATTTGTCACTCCGATTGTCGGAGAGGTATCTCTGGGCCCTCTCGGTAATGCTCATCACTATAAGCCTTGCAAGCAATGTGACTAAAGAGTTAGTTACGGTATGATGCATTACGGAACGAATAAAGAGACTTGCCGGTAACGAGATTGAACTAGGTATGTTGATACCGATGATCGAATCTCGGGCAAGTAACATACCGATGACAAAGGGAACAACGTATGTTGTTATGCGGTTTGACCGATAAAGATCTTCGTAGAATATGTAGGAACCAATATGAGCATCCAGGTTCCTCTATTGGTTATTGACCGGAGAATCTGTCTCGGTCATGTCTACATAGCTCTTGAACCCGTAGGGTCCGCACACTTAACGTTCGATGATGATTTATATTATGAGTTATGTGATTTGATGACCGAAGTTTGTTCGGAGTCCCGGATGAGATCACAAACATGACGAGGAGTCTCGAAATGGTCGAGACGTAAAGATTGATATATTGGAAGGCTATATTCGGACATCGGAAAAGTTTCGAGTGATTCGGGTATTTTTCGGAGTACCGGAGAGTTACGGGAATTCGCCGGGGGAAGTAGTGGGCCTTAATGGGCCATACAGGAAAGGAGAGAAGGGCCTCAAGGGGTGGCAGCGCGCCCCCAATGGGCTGGTCCGAATTGGACTAGGAGGGGGCGGTGCCCCCCTCTTTCCTTCTCCCTCTCCCTCTCCTTCCTTCTTCTCCTACTTGGACTAGGAAAGGGGGAAACCTACTCCTACTAGGAGTAGGAATCCCCCTTTAGGAGCGCCCCTTGAGGCCGGCCCTCCTCCTCCTCCCCTCCTTTATATACAGGGGAAGGGGGCACCCCATAGAGACACAAGTTGATCTTTAGCCGTGTGCGGTGCCTCCCCTCCACTATTTTTCACCTCGGTCATATTGTCGTAGTGCTTAGGCGAAGCCCTATGTCGGTAACTTCATCATCATCGTCAACACGTCATCGTGCTGACGCAACCCACCCTCAGCCTCAACTGGATCAAGAGTGCGAGGGACGTCACCAAGATGAACGTGTGTAGATCGCGGAGGTGCCATGCGTTCGGTACTTGATCGGTTGGACCGCGAAGACGTTCGACTACATCAACCGCGTTACTAAACGCTTCCGCTTTCGGTCTACGAGGGTACGTAGACATACTCTCGCCCTCTCATTGCTACGCATCTCCTAGATAGATCTTGTGTGATCGTAGGAAACTTTTTGAAATAATGCGTTCCCCAACATACACCTAGATAGGAGTATAGACAACATAAAGAAGTACATGATGGCAAAGAAGGCAGGAAATCGAGCTATGAATGAAGCAAGATGTGGGGCATATGAAGACCTCTACTAGAGCTTAGGCATGAAGGAAAGTGAAAGGGACATCTATAAGATGGCCAAGATCCGAGAAAGGACGACGAAGGATCTCAACTAAGTCAAATGTATCAAGGATGGAAGATCAACTCCAGGTGAAGAACAAGGAGATTAAGCATAGATGGCGGAAGTACTTTGACAAGTTGTTCAATGAACAGAATGAGAGCTCTACGATTGAGCTAAATGACTCCTTTGATGATACCAGCATGCATTTTATGCAACAAATCCAAGAGTATGAGGTAGAGGGGCTTTAAAAATGTAGAAATGAGGTAAGAATATGAGCCCTAATTGTATCCCCATTGAGGTGCGGAGAAGCCTTGAAGACATAGCGTTACTATGGCTAACTAAGCTTTTCAACCTCATTTTTCGTGCAAACAAGATGCGAGAAGAATGGAGGCGGAGTATATTAATACCGATCTTCAGGAACAGGGGGAATGTTCAAAGTTGTACCAATTACTGTGAAATTAAGTCGGTGAGCTATACAATGAAGCTATGGGAGAGAGTCATTGAGCACCATTTGACAAGTGTACCAAAAACCGGTTTGGTTGCATGCTTCTGAGGTCGACCATGGAAGCCATTTTCTTGGTACGACAACTTATAGAGAGATACATGGAGCAAAAGAAGGTCGACCATGAAAGCCATTTTCTTGGTACGACAACTTATAGAGAGATACATGGAGCAAAAGAAGGACGATATGGTGTTCCTTGACTTGGAGAAGACCTACGATAAGATATCATGGAATGTCATGTGGCGGGGCATAGAAAAACACAAAATCCCAACAAAGTACATCACCCTCATCCTCATCAAGGAAATGTATGATAATATTGTGACAAGTATTCAAACAAGTGATGCCGACATTGATGACTTCTCGATTAAAATAGGACTGCAGCAAGAGTCGGCTTTGAGCCCTTATCTTTTTGCTTTGATGATGGATGAGGTCGCAAGGGATATGCAAGGATATATCACATGGCGTATGCTCTTTGTGGATGATGTGGTGCTAGTCGATGATAATCGGGCGAGGTTTAATAAAAAGTTAAAGCTATGAAGGAAAACTTTGAAATCCAAAAGTTTTTGGCTTAGTAGAACTAAAACTGAGAAACTGGGCACACGGGGTGCGGTTTCAATACTATTGGGCACAAGGAGGAGGAGGTTAGCCTTGATTGGCAAACAGAACCTGAGAAGGGCACCTTCCGATATTTGGGGTCAATGCTGCAGAAAAAATGGTGATAACGACGAAGATGTGAATCATCGAATCAAAATAGGATGGATGAAGTGGCGCTAAGCATCTACCATTCTCTGTGACAAGAGTGCCACAAAAGCTAAGAAGCATGTTTTATAAGACGACAATTCGCCCACAATGTTGTATAGCGCTAAGTGTTGGTCGACTAAAAGGTGACATGTTCAGTAGTTAGGCATAGAGGAGACATGCATGTTGAGATGGATGTGTGGCCACACAAGAAAAGATAAGGTCCACGTCCACAATGATGATATGCATGAGAGAGTTGGCATAGCATCGATCGAAGATAAATTTGTTCAATATCATCTAAGGTGGTTTAGACATATACAACACATGCCATTAAAGTGTGCTGATAATGTGAAGTGAGATCCGATAGACCAAATTTAACATAGGACAAGTCCATAAAGAGAGATCTGAAGGACTGAAATATTACCAAAGAACTAGTCATAGATAAGGATGCATGGAACTTAACTATCCATGTTCCAGAACTATGAGTTAGTTTCGAGATTTTATGGGTTTTTAACTAACTTGTTTGGGACTAAGGTTTTGCCATTCTTTTTTAATACAGTATAGACGTAAACGCTCATACATACGTATATTCACTCACTTCTATGAAAGCAAGCACGTATATTCTACCCCTATGAGCACCTTCTAGACTAAACCGGCACATCATCTTGAAATTAACGAAATCATCACAGATGTCTTCATAGTCGACGGTGTTGAACATGTGTACATGTACGTAGGTCTGGGTTTTGTATGCCGCACATGTAGTGTCTCTCTCCCCCGGTATGTACGTGTATCTTGGGAGACAAGACACCGGTCGCACCCCTTGTACCTATATATATGTGCCTAGTGCACGATCAATAATTATTGATGCACCAAATCATTCTCTACATGGTAACTATCGCAGGTCGATCCTCCCGCTTCCGCTAACCCTAGCCGCCGCCTCGAGCCCCCGCCTCACGCCACCGCCCCTCCTCCCCACGTGCCTTCTCCTCCCCGCACGCCCTACCCTCCACGCCGCGCCGCTCTCCCACCGCGCCGCCCGCCCTCCATTGTCGCGCCGCTTCTCCCCAAGCCGCGCCGCCCGCCCTGCACCGCCGCACCGCATCTCCCCAAGCCGCGCCGCCTCCCTCCCCACGACCTCGCAGCCATATCGTCCAACGCCTCCACCTACTCCAACCCCTTCGTCGTCGACCCTGCTGAGATCCGTGACATCAACGTCCATGCACGCATCTCCGTGGTCCTCGACGCCTCCAACTCCACGTACTTCACGTGGAATGCGTACTTCTCGCTGTTCTTCCGCGAGAACAACCTCGTGGATCATGTGGATGGCACCGTAGACTCCCGCGCCATGGTGGACGACACCGAGTGGACCGCGATCGATGCCACGATCATCCGGTGGTTCTTCACCACCATCTCCAAGGACTTATTCCACACAGTCGTGAGCGCCGGCGACGACGCCCGTGCCTTGTGGGTCAAGCTGAACGGCCTCTACACCGACAACAAGCTTCGGCGCCGCGTTTTTTTGCAGCAGGGATTTTTTGATTGTCACCAGGATGAACAGTCCATTGATGACTACTGCCGCCGTCTGAAGACATTGACGGGATGAGCTCTGTGACATTGGAGCCAAGGTGGATGACGACCTCCTCCTCAGCACGCTCACCGCCGGCCTCAACGAGGACTTCGGCAACGCCGCCTCCAACCTCACCTTGATGCCGGAGCCCTCCTTCCCCAAATTTGTGGCGTACTTGCGGTTGGAGGAGCGCCGGATGAAGGGGGTCAAGAAGCGTGTGCAGCATCACGCCCTTGCCGCCGGCACCTCACGTGGTGCCCCTCCACAGGCCGCCCCACCCGCGCCGCGCTAGCAGCCCCCCCCCCCCCCCCCCCCCCCCCCCCCCCCCCCCCCCCGCGCGCCTCCGGGGTATTTCCCCCTCCCGCCCCTCCCGCTGCCCCCAGTAGCCGGGCGGCGGACGCCGCGGCAACCGCCGCGGGGGCGGCCGCAAGCAGCAACAAGCGCCGGGGGGCCCTCGTCAACAGCAGCAGCAGGTGACTCCCCCATGGATGTACGTCACCAACCCGTGGACCGGCGCCGTCCATGCGTACTCCATGCCGGTTCCTCGGGCTCTTGCTCCGGGCGTCCTTGGGCCTCGCCCGGTGGGCCATCAGGCTCTCTTCGCCGCGCAGAACGCCACTCCCTACAGCAGCTACGGTGCCCCCCCCCCCGCCTGCGCCCGCCTACGGGTCCGCGTCGGCCTACGGGGTCGCGCCCGCCTACGGCGCCACCGCCACGTCAGCCTTCGGTGCAGCTCCCGCGCCGGCCTACGGAGGGTTTTACCCTCCTCAGGTACCGCCGCCGTGGGACTCGGCCCTGCTCGCCGCCTGCACTCCGCCCCGTCACTGAGATCTTATGGTGGCGGTGGTGACTGGTACATGGACTCGGGCGCCACCGCTCACATGACTGCTCATCCCGGTAACCTCACGTCTGCCACTCCCGTTCATACTCCTACCCGTATCACCATTAGTAATGGTTTCTCCCTACCCATTACACATGTCGGTCATATGTCTTTTCCGTCTACTTCTACTCCTGTCCATATGTCTAATGTTCTTGTGTCTCCTGACTTAGTTACTAATCTTGTTTCTGTTCGTCGCCTTGCTCGTGAGAACCTTATCACCGTTGAATTTGACGATATCGGTTTTTCTGTGAAGGACGCCCGTACACGGAAGGTACTCCACCGATGTGACAGCCCGGACAAGCTTTACCCAGTGCACCCCTCCGGCGCCACCACCACCCGTCGTCCCGTCGCCTTCGCCGCCAGTGTCGATCTTTGGCATGCCTGTCTTGGTCATCCCAACTCCACCGTTATGCGTCAGATTCTTCAGAGTTTTTCTTTCTCATGTAATAAGGTCGACAATCATACTTGTGAGGCTTGCCATCTTGGCAAGCACTTTCTTCTTCCCTTTAGCGAGTCTACAAACATTTCCACCTTTCCGTTTCAGCTATTGCATAGTGATGTTTGGACGTCCCCGGTTGCTAGCAACACGGGCTATTTATACTATCTAGTGATATTGGATGATTTTTCTCATTATGTGTGGACATTCCCTCTCCGTCGCAAGTCCGACGCTCTCGCCACACTCACAGCCTTTTATTCATATGTCACCACACAGTTCGGTCGTCCCATTCTCGCCTTGTGTAAGTGCATCTAGTGCCACCCCTAGTTGGTTTTGGAGTATTGACGACAAACCTAGTTGAGGGACTAATGTGTCCGTGAGAATTGCAGGATAACACAGGTAGAAGTCCCTCATTGATTCGGTTTTCCTACCAGAGATGACCCCTAAAAATGTATGAAGACAATGAAGTCAAAGGTGGTATGTGAAGATATTCACATTGAAGTCTATGACAAGAGAAGACATCACATGAAGCCTATGGAGCTCGAAGACTTAGATCTTTCGTAGTGATTTTTCTTCTTTATTGAGTCATAGGAACCACCGTACTGTTAAGTGGGGTCCAAGAGAACCAGTCAGAATGACTGAAGTGATGCCTAACCAAAACCTATGTCTTCGAGTGAAGACTATGAGAGCGAATCTTGTCCAGAGTCGGACAAGTCAGCTTTGCTTGTAGCCCAAGTAAAGTTGCCGTGTGAGTTTGAAATCTGACCGTTGGAACACGTGTCAGTTTCTTAGTGACCCAGGGTCATTTCGGACAAATCAGGTCGGGTTGCCTAGTGGCTATAAATAGCCCACCCCCTACAACCATAAATGGTTGGCTGCTCAGAGTTAGTATACGGCTTTTGTCGTTTGAGAGCAACCCACCTCGAAGCCTTTGAGAGAGAATTCCTTGCGAGGATAAAGCCCTAACCACCCAGAGCCAAAGAGAATTGGGCATCACTTAAGTCTTCTTGTCTGTGTGATCTGAAGACTTATTACACTTGAGGACTGTGAATCCTCCAGCCGGTTAGGCGTCGTGTTCTGAGCATCCAAGAGACATTGTGGATCGCCGGTGAACGAAGTCTGTGAAGGTTTGGGAGTCTACCTTGAAAACTTACCAGAGTGATTGGGCGAGGTCTGTGTGACCTTAGCTCAAGGGGAATACGGTGAGGACTGGGTGTCCTGAGCTACGTGTTCAGGACTGGGTGTCCGGGACTGTGTGTCCTCGGGTTTAAATACCTAGCCGCCCCAACCAGACGTACAGTTGTCACAGCAACTGGAACTGGTCCAACACATCATTGTCTTCAACGAGTCACTGGTTTCATCCTTCCCTTCTCTTTACGTACTGTTACTCCTTGTGAAGTCATTGTATGATTGCACTATCTTTTATCTTCACTGAGTGACTGCGTGTTCTGTTTGGCTTCATAATATCTTCCTACCTGATCCTTACTACATTGGTGCTATTAGTCATTGTGCTTTTACTCTATTGAATACTTGACTATGGCTTGCCTAGTGTAGTCTACCTTCCGCTGCAGGGTAATAGGTTTATTTCTATCGTTTGTCTTCATAACTTCCACGTTTTGAAGACTTTCATAAAAATCGCCTATTCACCCCCCCTCTAGTCGATATAACATACTTTCAATTGGTATCAGAGCAAGGTACTCCCTTGTTCTATGTGATTCGGTTTAACCACCTGGAGTTTTAGCTATGTCGACTGTAGGGATAATCAAAGTCTCCGCTGCGTGCCCCGTCTTCGATGGAACTGAATATCCCTACTGAAAGAATAAGATATGCATGCATCTTGAAGCCATTGACGTCGACCTATGGTATGTCGTCAAGAACGGCGTTCGCAAGGCCGGAGAAGGTGTCACTGCTGTTGACGTCAAGAAGTTCGTTCAACTGGACTTTACTGCCAAGAATATCATCTGTGGTCATATGACCAAAGGACAGTATGGCCGCGTGAGTGCTTTGGAAACATCTAAGCTAGTCTGGGACTGGCTCTCCAAGGTCAACGAAGGCGTCTCAATCTAGAGAGATCAGAGAATCAGTGTCTTTCGCAACCTCTTCAACCGCTTCAAGAGAAATGACAATGAGAATGTCCAGCTCACATTCGATCGACTCACTGACATCACGAATGAGCTTCAAGCCCTTGGCGCTACTGAGATCACCAAGCATGAAGTCGTCAAGACACTACTGAGATCACTTGACAGTTTGTTTGACACCCTAGCCCTGATGATTCAAGAACGTCCTGATTTCAAGACACTCGATCCGTCTGACATACTTGAGAGGCTCAACACGCATGAGTTTCAGCTTTCTGAGAAAAGAGATATCTATGGTCCAAACTATGGGCGAACTCGTGCCTTGAAGGCAAAAGCTGTCTCCTCATCTGAAGAAGAATCTGACAGCAGTTCTGATGATCCTGAAGACATTGGAAGGGAACTTGCTATGCTTGTGAAGAAGTTCCAAAAATTCACCAAGAAGAAAGGCTTCAGAAAGTCTTCCCGATCAAGCTCAAGGAATGATGAAGTTTCTGCTCATGACTACAAGAAGAAAACATGTCACAAGTGCAAGAAACCTGGCCACTTCATCTCTGAGTGTCCGCAGTGGGACAATGAGAACAAAAAGAAGAAGAAGAGCAAGGAATATGACTCTGATAACAAGAAGAAGAAGAAATACTCAAATTCTTCTTCCAAGTCTTCTTCAAAGTCTTCATCACACAAGAAGAGCTCATCTGGCAAGGCACGTGCGTTTGTTGGCAAGGAAATGGATTCAGAGGAGGAGTCCGCTTCTGAGGAGGCGGAGGTGGAGTCTGAGGAGGAGTCTGATTCTGGCGTCGCAAGTCTGGCTACAGCATACGTTGCCAAGTCCATCTTCAACACTGAAGACAATGACCTCATCACCGACGCCGATGCAAATGACAAGGACTACTCCGCTCCTACCTACTGCTTCATGGCACGCGGTGCCAAGGTAAACACACGCACTACTCACTATCAAACATCTAGTGACGATGACTCTGATTGTGGTTCAAAACCCAGCTACAAAACACTTGCTAAAATTGCAACTGAACAACAGAAAGCCATGGAACATATTCAAAAACTGTTAGACAAAAGCGATGATCTGTTAGGCGCTGAAATGACTCGTTCTGAGTCCTTAATTGAAGACATAAAAAATCTTCACGTTAAGTATGAGGAACTTGAAAGTCGTCATGAAACGCTCTTAACAACTCATGAAAAGCTTTCCTATGATTATCTTCAAAGGAAGCAAGATCTTGAGAAATTGAGAGCGGCTCATGAAGATCTTCAAAAGGAAAATGAGTCACTTCGCTCCAAACAGATCAGTTCCGCTCAGGAAGGATTTGAACCACCATGTCTTAAGTGCATTGAGCGTGATAATGCTACTACTATTGCTGAATGTTCTACTGCTGCTACTGTTGCAATATCTTCAACTGTTGATGTGGGAACTAACCCCTCTGCTGAGGATTCCATTGCTATTGCTGATGAGAATGCTAGGTTGAAGACATTGCTTGAAACAGGGATGTACAAAAGTCTTAAAGGGCATAAGACACTATGTGATGTCCTCAAAAAGCAGATCTTGAACCGAAACCCGAGGAAAGAGGGTGTTGGGTTCGTAAGAAAAATGAATGCTGATGGCTCTTACTGGAAACCTGAGCAGTACCCCAAAACCACATGGGTTGCTGCAAAGGAATCTTCAGCAGATCTATCCAATCTATCTGGCTTCACTTGTGCAAACCCATTGTCATTGATGATTCCTTTGATGCAAACTATAAACTGTTTAAGAATCAGAATGGTGAAGTGTTTGCCAGGTACATTGGTACTAACTGCAGGAATGGACCGTCTATGAAGAAGATCTGGGTTCCAAAAATGTGTCTGGAGAATCTTCCTGTGAATGTCATCATGACACCACACGTGAAGAAGACAAACCTTAGACCACAGGCTTCATACAGTCCAAAGGCTTCATACAGATAGAGGACTCACCTGAGTCGCACTAACGCAAATGTTTTGTAGGGAAACCATACTCAGGCCTATGAATATGAGCGCGGTTCATCAAACCGCCATGTTCATAAGACCAAGAACTATTCTGCTTATCCTTATGAGTACTATTGTCCGCCTGCAAGACTTTTTGCTAGGGCTCCAAAGCCAAAGTTCTCAGACGCTGCACTTAGACTTATTGCTTCTAAGCCACCCTTGAAGATGTGGGTGGCTAAGAAAGCTTAACTCTCTTTTGCAGGGAAAGGTCTCCAGCAGAAAACCAAAATCGTCTGACGCTATTGCTGGGGACCTTAAACATCTTGTAGGGCGCAAGATCAAATGCCCGAATGGTCTTACTATGTACTTCGTTCCTGAATCGCTTGCTACTCTTCCTATCAATCCTAATCTGGATCTAAGCTTTCATAACCCACTGGTTCGTCAAATGTTTTTGCTTCACAATTCTCTTCGTGAAGCCTATCCCCCTAACTGCACTGTAGGGTACGACACCAGCGTCTTCAGAATGGATTATTGATAGTGGGTGTACCAACCACATGACTGGCAAAAGAAGCCTTCTTATGGACTCAACCTTACATCCATCCGACAAGAGTCACATCACATTTGCTGACACTGGTAAAAGTAAGGTGTTGGGTCTAGGTAGAGTTGCAATCTCAAAGGATCAACACATGGATAAAGTCATGTTTGTTGAATCCCTTGGCTTCAACTTAATGTTTGTCTCAATGCTTTGCGATTTGAACATGATCGTAATATTTGGAAAATATCGCTGCCTTGTACTAATGGAATCTGACAAGTCTCTAGTGTTTGAAGGGTATCGAAAAAATGATTTGTACGTGGTAGATTTTTCGGCAGGACCACAGCTTGTCGTATGTCTTCTAGCAAAGGCTTCAGAATGCTGGCTCTGGCATCGGAGGCTAGGGCATGCTGGCATGAGGAACCTCCACACCCTTGCAAAGAAGAAGCATGACATAGGCATCGAGGGCATCAAGTTCAAGAAAGATCACTTATGCGGTGCCTGTGAAGCAGGGAAGATGACAAGGGCCAAACATCCCTCGAAGACAATCATGACAACCACTCGACCCTTCGAACTGCTCCACATGGATCTTTTCGGTCCCACTCATTACTCAACTCTTACTACTACTGCTTGCCTCTATGGCTTTGTTATTGTTAATGATTATTCTAGATATACTTGGGTGCACATAATTCTCTACAAGACTGAAGTGCAGGATGTCTTCAGACGCTTCGTCAATCGAGCAATGAACAACTATGGCGCCAAGATAAAGCACATCAGAAGTGACAATGGCACTGAATTCAAGAATACTGGCCTTGATACATATCTTGATACCTTGGGCATCACACATGAATTCTCAGTCCCATACATGCCACAGCAGAATGGTGTCATCGAACGCAAGAACAGAACACCATTGAGATGGCCCGAACGATGCTTGATGAATACAAGACTCCAAGAAAATTCTGGCCTGAAGCCATTGATACTGCATGCCATACAATCAATCGTGTTTATTTTCACAAGCTTTTGAACAAGACATCTTATGAGCTCCTTACTGGCAAGAAGCCAAACGTCAGTTACTTCAGAGTATTTGGTGCCAGGTGCTGGATCAAGGATCCACATCACACTTCAAAATTTGCACCAAAAGCACATGAGGGTTTTATGCTTGGATATGGAAAGGATTCGCACTCCTACAGAGTCTTCAATCTCTTTCTTTATAAAGTGGTTGAAACAGTGGATGTGCGATTTGATGAGACTAACGGTTCACAAAGAGAGCACCTGCCAAATGTGCTAGATGAAGTTCCATCCAGCGAATCAATCAAGCTAATGGGAACTGGAGAAATCATACCCTCTGAAGCTCAACCTGAAGAAGAGGAACTTATCATCTCCGCACCTGATCAACCTGAAGACAATGCTCAGCCTAAAGACAATCCCACTAACACTGACAATGATCAGCAAGAGCAAAATCTTCGCCCTGTACATCCTCGTGTTGCCAATGAAGTGCAGATTGAGAGAATGATTGGTAGCATCAATGCACCTGGTCCGCTTACTCGTTCAAGGGCGACTCAGCTGGCAAATTTCTGTGGGCACTTCGCATTCGTCTCAATAACAGAACCCAAGAAAGTTGAAGAAGTCTTCATGGAACCTGAATGGATTCAAGCTATGCAAGAAGAGCTTCAACAGTTTGAGCTGAATAATGTATGGGAACTTGTTAAGCGTCCTGATCCTCGGAAGCACAACATAATTGGCATCAAATGGATATACCGCAACAAGCAAGATGAGCATGATCAAGTTGTCAGAAACAAAGCTCGTCTCGTTGCTCAAGGGTATACTCAAGTGGAAGGCATTGACTTCGATGAAACATTTGCTCCTCTCGCTCGACTTGAAGCCATACGCATACTGCTGGCCTATGCAAATCATCATAACATACTTCTATATCAAATGGATGTGAAGAGTGCTTTTCTCAATGGCAAGATTGAAGAAGAAGTGTATGTTGCACAACCGCCTGGCTTTAAAGATCCAAAACATCCTGACATGATATACAAGCTCAACAAGGCACTGTATGGCCTCAAACAAGCCCCTCGGGCTTGGTATGACACACTCAAATACTTCCTGAAGAGCAAAGGCTTCATACCTGGTTCCCTCGACCCCACTCTCTTCATGAAGACATATGATGGTGAACTGTTTGTGTGCCAAATATATGTGGATGACATTATCTTCGGCTGCACCAATCAGAAGTACAGTGAAGAGTTTGGATATATGATGCAAGAGCAATATCAGATGTCCATGATGGGAGAGCTGAAATTCTTCCTCGGTCTTCAAATACGACAACAACACAACGGCATCTTCATATCTCAAGAGAAGTATCTCAAAGATTGCCTGAAGAAGTTTGGTATGCAAGACTGCAAAGGCTTCACGACACCAATGCCAGCCAAACATCATCTGGCTCCCGACGACAATGGTAAAGAGTTCGATCAAAAGGTATACCGCTCCATGATTGATTCTTTACTATATCTATGTGCATCTAGGCTAGATATTATGCTTAGTGTTTGCATGTGTGCTCGATTTCAAGCGGCATCAAAGGAGTCGCATCACTTAGCTATGAAGCGAATTCTTCGATATTTGGCTCACACCCCAACTCTAGGATTATGGTATCCAAAGGGCTCAGAGTTTGATCTGGTTGGATTCTCGGATGCTGATTATGCTGGTGACAAGGTGGATCGCAAGTCTACATCGGGCACATGTCATTTTCTGGGACGATCACTTGTATGTTGGTCTTCAAAGAAGCAGAACTATGTATCTCTCTCCACTGTTGAATCTGAATACATTGCTGTTGGATCTTGCTGCGCTCAGCTTCTGTGGATGAAGCAAACACTCAAGGACTATGGCATTCATCTGAAGTAAGTGCCACTCTACTGCGACAACGAAAGCGCCATCAAGATTGCCAACAACCCAGTTCAGCACTCGAAGACAAAGCACATTGAAATTCGTCATCACTTTCTCAGAGATCATGTTGTGAAGGAAGACATTAATATCATACACGTCAACACTGAAGAGCAATTGGCAGATATCTTCACCAAGCCCTTGGATGAGAAGAGATTTTGCAAGTTACGGTGTGAGCTAAATATCTTAGAATCCTCAAATGTCCTGTGATCAGGCACAAATCTTAACACTTATGCATATTGATGACTTAGATGTGCAACACACGAAGTAAAGTATATCTTCAATCAATGAAGACATACATTCTAAGTGTGAATACATTAATGTGGAATTTGACTTCGGAGCGCCATGATAATTGTGCGCCGTGTCTGGGTCTAATACTTCCTATACGGTGGGTAACGCCACCACCAAA
Organism: Triticum urartu; assembly: GCF_003073215.2. Classification (NCBI taxonomy): domain Eukaryota; kingdom Viridiplantae; phylum Streptophyta; class Magnoliopsida; order Poales; family Poaceae; genus Triticum; species Triticum urartu. Next base: position 211,826,992 of record NC_053027.1, read on the forward strand.
TGTTCTGTTTGAAGTGTTTCACTCATGGTGTTACATTTGCTATGTCTTCACATTTGGTTTGGCTTAAATCTCGACATATCTTCATGATTATCTTCACTATGTTGAATATATATAAATATACTAGTGTTCTGTCCTCTACAGCATTCATTTATAGCTATGTCTTCTTGTTGAATCTTTTGAACTAAGTGAATGTGATCGGACCCTAACCTCTCTATGCTTTCTATCTCAAACTCTATCTCTCCAAATCATATGCATTCTATTGAAACTGTCGAATGTCTTCTCTGCGTCCTTGTCAGCAGAAGATACAGAGACAACCATTAAGTCCGTTTTCAATGCTCATTCCTCCACCTGAAACCCTGAGAAGTGGGAATGACCACCCGACAATCCAGGCGTGTGTGGGACGTGGAAAAAATCCCAATATGCTGCATGATGGCCACGTGTTCCTCAGAAGCGAGTCGCCAGGGGCACCTGTGTAATAACGCAGTGCCGCCCCTGTACCTATAAATACACACCTCACAGCAGTCATTATCTCTTCTTCCACTCTCGCACGAACCCTAGCGCCACCGCTAGCCCTCGACGACGCCAGCGACGAAGCGCTTCGCTGCCGCAACCTCTCCGACGCCGTCTTCACGCCGACCGCGGACATCGCCTTCTCCGTCGTCGCCGTAGGTGTCCTCCGTCGCCAAGTTAGGGCACGGACGATCGAACTGCTCGGCCTCCTTTTCCAGTCCGTCTAGCAGTTCTTCGTGTGGTAAATAAAACCTCCTTTTTACGGCCTCTTTGATCCTATAGCTTTATCACTTTCTACCACAAGCAGTTTCTATTCACACAAGTTGGATCTCTTTCATACTGCATCTCATAACATGCCTAGTATATTCACTTATGCTTCACAAAGTAGTTAGATTCCTCACTTGTACTGATCTGTGGATTCGTATAAATCTGGAACCAACTCCTTATCTATGAGTGAATGTCTTTGCATGATGAGGTCAATGTCTTCTAAACTGACTTATCTTCAAAATCTTCTGAGAATGCATATGACCTCTTCCCCTTCCCTCGCACCTTAATGCTGTCACAGGTACATGTCCGTGGGAGAATCCCTTGGTTCTCATAGTCTGCATTCATTTGCAGAATTCTTACAGCATCATATAAATTCTCCCGAAGCCAGTTCCTGTTTGTCCAGCAAGCGAAAACCTTTGAAGCCTCTGAACGTATTGAAGCCTTTCAGATTAAGGTTCATGGCTTCAGAAAAATCAGCAAGGAAGAGTGGCAGAAAGCGTCGTGGAGAAACTTCAAGAGATCTGCCTGATGACCTCTCAGAGCTGTACAAGACAGATCCTGAAGAGGATTACAATCAGCGCAAAACGCGAATCCAATGGATTCGACGCTATTGGGCAGAACAGTGGTTCAAGTACAGATTTGTGACCAAGGAATATGCTGAAAAGAATGCCATCAAGCGACCATGGGGAGACATCCTCTACAAAAATCTTCAACCCAGGACCAGAGATGAAGCCATTGAATAAGGCTTCTATCCCTGCATGGTCCGTGGACCACAGCCTGTGGATGCTGACCCATCGTCCCTGCTATGGTGTCGTGACGACATTCTGTTCAAGCGCAACTTTCAGTTTGCCCAGAACTCAGCAAAGCAGAACAAGAAGACATTGGGACTAGACTTCAAACCTGGTCCTTCTGCTCCAAGGGATGACGGCACACGTGATGCAGAACCCAATGTCGTCGGTCCTTTCTACAACCTTGAAGGTCTCATCACCCATATCTTGGTTCAAGGGACAGCCGTGAATGAGCCTGCAGATGATGCTGAATCAGATGAAGCGCCTGCAGCGCCGAAGCCAAAGAAGCAGCCTAAAGCTTCAAAGTCTGCCTCTGCTCCAAAAATCTCACGGGCGAAGCCTCTGGCAACTGCACCTCCCGAAGACAGTGTGCAGTCTGAAGAGTTGTCATGCATCTCCAAGCCCCAGAAGGTCAAGATGCCTCTGCCACACACCAGCCAAGAGCTAACAGCTGCTGCCATTCTGCGCAATGATGCCATTGATCTGTCAAGTGATGAAGATCTTGCAGATGACGCTCTTGAGCAACTCATCAAGAGCAAAGAAGAAGCAGAAATCTTCAATGATCTGCCTCTCTTTGATGTAACAATCATCCACAACTTCATTGATGAATGGTTTGACACGCCAAACATCAACTTCGAAGATCTGCAACTACCCATTGGCCTCAGTGTCGCCTTCCATGGCGCCATTGCTTCAGAGCTAGCTATCGCCCAGCGCATTGTTGAACTGAAGCAGAAGATTGACTTTGAAAAGGCTCAGTTCAAGAAGCATATGGCCAAGCTCAGCGTGCAAGAGGTGAAGAACTTCAAGATTATGCTGCACGAGCTCAAGGAAGCCTTTCTCAAGAAACGTGCAGAAGCTCAGGGTTCTCGTGAGCACATGAAGGTTCTGGCTGACAGATGTGTGCAAGCCTACAATAAGGCTGAGAAGCGCAAGGCCCTTGGGCGTCCTGGCATCGACCCCAGAATGGCTGCAAAGAAGAAGAAGAAGCCCGCTACGGCTGAACCTGACGCACCAAGGCAGGAAGCAGACCCATTGTCTTCCCAACTAGAATGACTGGCTCGAAGCCAAAAAGCCGGTCAACCGCTTCAGAGTTGAAGAAGACAAGGACTGCTGAGGCTGAAGTCAGGAAGAGGAAACATCCTGAAGCCTCTCCTACTGCCCCCTCCAAGAATAAGAGGAAGACCAAGAAGAAACGGGCTGCTCACACAGAGCCCCTGATTGTTGAACCCATTTCCATGGTTCGTCCTGACGCTGAACGCCAACTGACAATCCATGAGCCTACTTTCACAGAGGCTCATGAAGCTAAAGACTTTCCAGCAGCTGATCCCATCGCTGCTGAAGACATTGGTCACCATGACCATGTAGAAGATGGTGCAGTCCTTCCTCAGCTCGAGCACAGCGAACTCATCAGCATTGGTCGTCCTCTGACGCCAATTGCTCAGGATGCTTCATGGGCTGATCGCCCACAAGAGGAAGAAGACTTTGAGGCCCAGCCAACTCCAACTACACAGGCGTCGCCTGTGTTGCGCAGGCTTCGCAAAGGACCAAAGCCTCAAGTCTCTGCGTTTGAAGCTGAAACTGCTGAAGACATTCCGGCTGCATCAGCCGATGAAGAAGAAGTCCCACAAGCTGCTACTCCCCGTCCCACTAAGAAGCGGTTCTCGAGGAGAACGTGATTGTGACCGACCCTCCAGCTCGTCAAGTGGAGGTTGAAAATCTTGAGGCTGCCACCACCAACACCACTGAAGCCACTGACGTTGTCATGGCTGAAGCTAATGTGGAGCCCTCCCCAACAAAAGCACCAGAAGCCAGCGAAGCCACTGATCCCACTGCTTCTGTTCCTGCGCCTGCTGCCGGTCCTCAGTTCGACTATCATGTTGAGCACAGGCCTCAGGTACAGAAGCCAATCCCAAGATTGCCCAGGTTCCCAGGTCCTGCATCAGCACCTGGATCCTTCAATATCAATGGCTTCAAAGCAGACAACACATTCTTCAATAGCTCCAGGAACCCCTACTCAAGGGAAAGAATATCATCTGATCGGTTCTGGAGCTATCCGCAGCGAAGCTATTACTCTTGCATTCTCTACAATCAAGGTCGCATCTTCCCACACAAGCGTCTTGACATTGAAGCAATAGCTGGTCTGCCCTGTCTAGAAGAAGCTCTGGATTGCTTCAAAGAAGTTGGATTGCTGCCGTTCGTCACTGACCAAGAGCATTGGAATGAAGAGTTGCTGCTCCAATTCTATGCCACACTTCACATCCGCGGGTATAACAGAGATCCGAAGATTTGGGTCCTGAAGTGGATGACAGGAATCGTTCATCACGAAGCCAAAGCCTTTGACATCATTGAGCTCACCGGTCTACCCACTCCCGGCGATCTCTACGAATCTGGCTGTCAACTTCATAGTGAAGCTGTGGAGAGCATCTTTCAGAAGTCTGAACCTAACATGAGTCAGATGCTCAGTATGATGAAGCCATTACCCCAAGATGCTGCATATCCCAAAGAGTTCTTCGTTGAAGACCTAGAGTATCTGCCAAGGACTATTTATCACATCATAAGGCGAACTCTCTGGCCCATCAAAGGGCACTCTCCACATGCCAAGCTGGAAGGTGCAATGAAGACTTTGGTCTTCTATATTCTTCATAGAAAATGCTTCAATGCACAAGACTTCTTCATTCGCCAACTTGCTGCATCAGGCTCTGATCTGTTTGGCTTGAAGTTCTACGCCTCATGGATAATGCGGCTGATCAAACTTCACTCCGCTATCTCATATCAGCCATCTGCTTACAATCATCGGATTTTTCTGCCTGATGTGGATATGTCTATTGAAGCCATCTATCCTGAGCCTGCCAAGGAACCTCTAAATCTTCAAAATGCAGAGCATCAAAGTTTTTCTCAGAACATTGAAGGAGTTGAAGCAGTCACTCGTATGTATCCTTTGGCTGGCACTACACGTGCACCACATCCTGCTCTCACTGAAGCCACTGACAGTACAACTGCCCCACGACCCAAGAAGCGCACTCGTGTTCTTAATGACCGAGAGCTTCTTGTGGCTCTTCATCAAAAACAGGATAGGCATCATGACTGGCTGAAGCGTCAAATGCAAAGCCTCTTGGTGGATGTTAATCGCATTCGCAATCTTGCCACCAAAAATGCCTTTGTTGCTCATGAAACTTCTCGACGCACATGGAAAGGGCTGACGCTGATGTGTTCTAAAGATGATCTTCAAGAGGATGGCTTCTCTGAGCGCTTTAAGTTTGACTCCACACCTCCTCGAAGGGCAGTGCTGCGACGAACTCCATCTCTTGAAGACTCTGAGTTCTCTTCCTCTGCTGCCACTGTAAATGCCATAGACCAAATTTAACATAGGACAAGTCCATAAAGAGAGATCTGAAGGACTGAAATATTACCAAAGAACTAGTCATAAATAAGGATGCGTGGAACTTAACTATCCATGTTCTAGAACTATGAGTTAGTTTCGAGATTTTATGGGTTTTTAACTAACTTGTTTGGGACTAAGGTTTTGCCATTCTTTTTAATACAGTATAGACGTAAACGCTCATACATACGTATATTCACTTATTTCTATGAAAGCAAGCACATATATTCTACCCTTATGAGCACCTTCTAGACTAAACCAGCACATCATCTTGAAATTAACGAAATCATCACAGATGTCTTCGTAGTCGACGGTGTTGAACATGTGTACATGTACGTAGGTCTGGGTTTTGTATGCCGCACATGTAGTGTCTCTCTCCCCCTGTATGTACGTGTATCTTGGGAGACAAGACACCGGTCGCACCCCTTGTACCTATATATATGTGCCTAGTGCACGATCAATAATTATTGATGCACCAAATCATTCTCTACATGGTAACTATCGCAAGTCGATCCTCCCGCTTCCGCTAACCCTAGCCGCCGCCTCGGGCCCCCGCCTCACGCCACCGCCCCTCCTCCCCCCGTGCCTTCTCCTCCCCGCACGCCCTCCCCTCCACGCCGCGCCGCTCTCCCACCGCGCCGCCCACCCTCCATTGTCGCGCCGCTTCTCCCCAAACCGCGCCGCCCGCCCTGCACCGCCGCGCCGCTTCTCCCCAAGCCGCGCCGCCTCCCTCCCCACGACCTCGCAGCCATATCGTCCAACGCCTCCACCTACTCCAACCCCTTCGTCTTCGACCCTGCTGAGATCCGTGACATCAACGTCCATGCACGCGTCTCCGTGGTCCTCGACGCCTCCAACTCCACGTACTTCATGTGGAACGCGTACTTCTCGCTGTTCTTTCGCGAGAACAACCTCGTGGATCATGTGGATGGCACCATAGACTCCCGCGCCATGGTGGACGACGCCGAGTGCACCGCGATCGACGCCACGATCATCCGGTGGTTCTTCACCACCATCTCCAAGGACTTATTCCACACAGTCGTGAGCACCGGCGACGACGCCCGTGCCTTGTGGGTCAAGCTGAACGGCCTCTTCACCGACAACAAGCTTCGGCGCCGCGTTTTTTTGCAGCAGGGATTTTTTGATTGTCACCATGATGAACGGTCCATTGATGACTACTGCCGCCGTCTGAAGACATTGACGGATGAGCTCCGTGACATTGGAGCCAAGGTGGATGACGACCTCCTCCTCAGCACGCTCACCGCCGGCCTCAACGAGGACTTCGGCAACGCCGCCTCCAACCTCACCTTGATGCCGGAGCCCTCCTTCCCCAAATTTGTGGCGTACTTGCGGTTGGAGGAGCGCCGGATGAAGGGGGTCAAGAAGCGTGTGCAGCATCACGCCCTCGCCGCCAGCACCTCACGTGGTGCCCCTCCACAGGCCGCCCCACCCACGCCGCGCTAGCAGCCCCCCCCCCCCCCCCCCCCCCCCCCGGGGGTTTCCCCCCCCCCCCCCCCCCCCCCCCCCCCCCCGCGCCCCCCCCCCCCCCCCCCCCCCCCCGCGCCTCCGGGGTATTTCCCCCTCCCACCCGTGCCTCCCGCCCCTCCCGCTGCCCCCCAGCAGCCGGGCGGCGGACGCCACGGCAACCGCCGCGGGGGCGGCCGCAAGCAGCAACAAGTGTCGGGGGGCCCTCGTCAACAGCAGCAGCAAGTGACTCCCCCATAGACGTACGTCACCAACCCGTGGACCGGCGTCGTCCATGCGTACTCCATGCCGGTTCCTCGGGCTCCTGCTCCGGGCATCCTTGGGCCTCGCCCGGCGGGCTATCAGGCTCTCTTCGCCGCGTAGAACGCCACTCCCTACAGCGGCTATGGTGCCCCCCCCCCGCCTGCGCCCGCCTACGGGTCCGCGTCGGCCTACGGGGTCGCGCCCGCCTATGGCGCCACTGCCGCGTCAGCCTTCGGTGCAGGTACCGCCGCCGTAGGACTCGGCCCTGCTCGCCGCCTGCACTCCGCCCTGTCACCGAGATCTTATGGTGGCGGTGGTGACTGGTACATGGACTCAGGCGCCACCGCTCACATGAATGCTCATCCCGGTAACCTCACGTCTGCCACTCCCGTTCATACTCCCACCCGTATCACCGTTAGTAACGGTTCCTCCCTACCCATTACACATGTCGGTCATATGTCTTTTCCGTCTACTTCTACTCATGTCCATATGTCTAATGTTCTTGTGTCTCCTGACTTAGTTACTAATCTTGTTTCTGTTCGTCGCCTTGCTCGTGAGAACCCTATCACCGTTGAATTTGACGATATCGGTTTTTCTGTGAAGGACGCCCGTACACGGAAGGTACTCCACCGATGTGACAGCCCGGACGAGCTTTACCCAGTGCACCCCTCCGGCGCCACCACCACCCGTCGTCCCGTCGCCTTCGCCGCCAATGTCGATCTTTGGCATGCCTGTCTTGGTCATCCCAACTCCACCGTTATGCGTCAGATTCTTCAGAGTTTTTCTTTCTCATGTAATAAGGTCGACAATCATACTTGTGAGGCTTGCCGTTTTGGCAAGCACTTTCGTCTTCCCTTTAGCGAGTCTACAAACATTTCCACCTTTCCGTTTCAGCTATTGCATAGTGATGTTTGGACGTCCCCGGTTGCTAGCAACACGGGCTATTTATACTATCTGGTGATATTGGATGATTTTTCTCATTATGTGTGGACATTCCCTCTCCGTCGCAAGTCCGACGCTCTTGCCACACTCACAGCCTTTTATTCATATGTCACCACACAGTTCGGTCGTCCCATTCTCGCCTTGTGTAAGTGCATCTAGTGCCACCCCTAGTTGGTTTTGGAGTATTGACGACAAACCTAGTTGAGGGACTAATGTGTCTGTGAGAATTGCAGGATAACACAGGTAGAAGTCCCTCATTGATTCGGTTTTCCTACCAGAGATGACCCCTAAAAATGTATGAAGACATTGAAGTCAAAGGTGCTATATGAAGATATTCACATTGAAGTCTATGACAAGAGAAGACATCACATGAAGCCTATGGAGCTCGAAGACTTAAATCTTTCGTAGTGATTTTTCTTCTTTATAGTCATAGGAACCACCGTACTGTTAAGTGAGGTCCAAGAGAACCAGTCAGAATGACTGAAGTGATGCCTAACCAAAACCTATGTCTTCGAGTGAAGACTATGAGAGCGAATCTTGTCTAGAGTCGGACAAGTCAGCTTTGCTTGTAGCCCAAGTAAAGTTGCCGTGTGAGTTTGAAATCTGACCGTTGGAACACGTGTCAGTTTCTTAGTGACCCAGGGTCATTTCGGACAAATCAGGTCGGGTTGCCTAGTGGCTATAAATAGCCCACCCCCTACAACCATAAATGGTTGGCTGCTCAGAGTTAGTATACGGCTTTTGTCGTTTGAGAGCAACCCACCTCGAAGCCTTTGAGAGAGAATTCCTTGCGAGGATAAAGCCCTAACCACCCAGAGCCAAAGAGAATTGGGCATCACTTAAGTCTTCTTGTCTGTGTGATCTGAAGACTTATTACACTTGAGGACTGTGAATCCTTCAGCAGGTTAGGCGTCGCGTTCTGAGCATCCAAGAGACATTGTGTATCGCCGGTGAACGAAGTCTATGAAGGTTTGGGAGTCTACCTTGAAGACTTACCAGAGTGATTGGGCGAGGTCTGTGTGACCTTAGCTCAAGGGGAATACGGTGAGGACTGGGTGTCCTGAGCTGCGTGTTCAGGACTGGGTGTCCGGGACTGTGTGTCCTAAGGTTTAAATACCTAGCCGCCCTAACCAGACGTACAGTTGTCACAGCAACTGGAACTGGTCCAACACATCATTGTCTTCAACGAGTCACTGGTTTCATCCTTTCCTTCTCTTTACGTACTGTTACTCCTTGTGAAGTCACTGTATGATTGCACTATCTTTTGTCTTCACTGAGTGACTGCGTGTTCTGTGTGGCTTCACAATATCTTCCTACCTGATCCTTACTACATTGGTGCTATTAGTCATTGTGCTTTTACTCTATTGAATACTTGACTATGGCTTGCCTAGTGTAGTCTACCTTCCGCTGCAGGGTAATAGGTTTATTTCTATCGTTTGTCTTCATAACTTCCACGTTTTGAAGACTTTCATAAAAATCGCCTATTCACCCCCCCCTCTAGTCGATATAACGCACTTTCACCTTGCAAACTGACAACGGCAAGGAGTTTGACAACGTCACCGTCCGCAATTTACTTGTGTCCCACGGCACCATCTTTCGCCTCACATGCCCCTACACGTCCCAACAGAACGGTCGCGTCGAGCACGTCCTTCACACTCTTAATAGATGTGTCCGCACGTTGCTCTTCCACTCCTACGTGCCTCCTCGGTTTTGGCCGGACGCGCTTGCGACCGCCAGCCTCCTCATTAACATTCGCCCCTGTCGTTCCCGCTAGAACTACACTCCTCACCAGCTCCTCTTCGGTGCGGTTCCATCTTATGATGGTCTTCGCATCTTCGGGTGTCTCTGTTACCCTAGCACCGCGTCCACTGCTCCTCACAAACTCGCACCCCGGTCACTTCCTTGCATTTTTCTTGGTTATCCTCCCAACACCAAAGGTTACCGGTGCTATGATCCAGTGTCCCACCGCGTTTTCACTTCGCGGCATGTGCACTTTGATGAACTGGTGTTCCCGTTTCAGCAGGTACCGTCACCTTCGACATCTCCAGCGACGCGGTTCGCCCCTACCCCCACCTCTGGAGGACCGCCCAGGTTCGCCCCTACCCCCACCTCTGGAGGACCGCCCAGCCGCGCCCCGGAGTCGGCCCTACCCGCGCTCCCTGCGCCGGCGGCCCCTGGCGCTATAGCCCCTGCCGTGGCCCCTGTCGCCGCGGCCACTGTCGCTGCCCCCTCGTCCGCCCCTGCCGCGGCCCCCGCGGGCCCCGTCGCCGCGGCCCCCCGGTGGCCCTCGTTCCCGCCGTAGCCCCTGATGCCGCGGCCTCCTTGGCCGCCCCCGCCGCGGCCCCTGTTGCAGCCCCCGCCGCGGCCCCTGTCGCTGCGGCCGCACCCCTCACCGGTGTGGTCACTCGGGCTCAGACCGGGAGACTTTGTCCCAGCATGCGCTACCCGTCGGACGAGTATGCATGTGCTGCGTCCACCTCGGCACCGTCTCCGCTACCCACCTCCGCTCGCGCAGCCCTTCAGGATCCGAACTGGCTAGCTGCGATGCGTGAGGAGTTTGACGCCCTGCAGCGCAACCGTACGTTGCAGCTTGTTGCGCGGCCTCCCCGTGCCAACGTCATCACTGGCAAGTGGGTCTTCCGCCACAAGACTCACCCCGACGGTTCCCTTGAGCGCTACAAGGCGCGTTGGGTGCTGCGCGGCTTTCGCCAGCGTGCCGGCGTGGACTTCACCGACACCTTCGCCCCGATTGTCAAACCGGGCACGATTCGCGCTGTTCTCCAGCTCGTTGTTTCTCGCGCCTGGCCGGTCCACCAGCTCGATGTGTCTAATGCTTTCTTGCATGGCCATCTCGACGAGCAGGTGTTCTATCAGCAGCCTACTGGTTTCGTCAACACCGACTATTCGGACCACGTGTGCTTGCTCTCATGTTCTCTTTACGGGTTGAAGCAGGAGCCTCGGGCCTGGTACCAGCGGATCACGGCCTTCCTTCAGCAGCAGGGGTTCCGGTCCACACGGTCCGATGCCTCCCTGTTTGTTTATCACCAGGGTCCCACCACCACGTACCTCCTCCTGTACGTCGACGACATCATCCTGACTGCCTCTTCGCTAGCGCTCCTTCAGCAGATTACAGCTCGCCTCGGCACCGAGTTCGCCCTCAAGGACTTGGGGGCTCTCCACTACTTCCTCGACATTGAGGTTGTGCGCCAGGCCACTGGCTTCTTCCTGCACCAGCAAGAGTACGCCTACGAGCTTCTGGAGAGAGCGGGCATGCTTAACTGCAAGCCTGCTACTACGCCTGTCGACACGAAGGCTAAGGTGTCCGCCATCGAGGGTTCTCCGGCGTCGGACGCTCCCTTCTACCGCTCCATCATCGGTGCGCTTCAGTATCTCACATTGGCGCGTCCGGATATTCAGTACGCTGTCCAGCAGGTGTGCCTTCATATGCATGCTCCTCGCGACACTCATTGGGCTCTGGTGAAACGTATTCTTCGGTACATATGTGGCACCACAGCTATGGGTCTCACCCCGACGGCATCACCTGAGCCTTGTCGCCTACTCCGACGCCGACTACGCTGGGTGTCCCGACACTCGCCGCTCCACTTCCGGCTACTGTGTCTACCTTGGGCCCTCTCTGATTTCGTGGTCGTCTAAACGACAACCCACGGTCTCACGATCAAGCGCCGAGGCTGACTACAGGGCTGTGGCCAACGCCGTCGCGAAGTGCTCTTGGCTACGACAGCTACTTCAGGAGTTGCTATGCGAGGTTACCAAGGCGACGCTTGTTTATTGTGACAACGTCTCCGCGGTGTATCTCGCTACCAATCCTGTCCATCATCGACGAACGAAGCATATTGAGCTCGACATTCACTTTGTCAGGGAGCACGCCACACTTTGTCGTGTTCGAGTTCTCCATGTGCCCACTGATCAGCAATTCGTCAATGTCATGACGAAGGGACTACCCACCTCGACGTTTGAGGGCTTTCGATCCACTCTCTGCGTCACCGGCGACACTTCGACTGCGGGGGGGGGGGGGGGGGGGGTGCGGGGGTGAACATGTGTGTACATGTACGTAGGTCTGGGTTTTGTATGCTGCACCTGTAGTGTCTCTCTCCCCCTGTATATACTTATATCTTGGAAGACAAGACACGGTCGCACCCCTTGTACCTATATATATATGTGCCTAGTGCACGATCAATAATTATTGATGCACCAAATAATTCTCTACAAATGGAAATGTATCCTCCTGCTGAACCGACATCGCCGAAAGGACCAAAATAAATAAAAAATAATGCGAGTACCAGTTCTAATAGGCTGGGACCACCAATAATCGACATACAGGGCTTTACGGGGTTGTTACGGGCGAGCCAGTTTGTGATTCGTCAAAAATCTCTCAGTTTGTGATTCGTCAAAAATCTCTCTGCCCCCCTATTTCAGGTGGGGGGCCATCCCCCAACTAATAGCATGTCTCTAAATCACCTCCTCCGTAATCTTCTGTAGAAACAACCCGTATATGTAGCATTACTCCTGGGACCACTATCTTCTTAATCTTGTTGCCGTTGTTGAGTGACGGACCAATTACTCCTGTAATTCCCGTGGGCTCATGACTCGCGCAAATACAAGGTACGACGCTTAGCACGGGCTGCCACCAACAACCGAGTGACAAACTTACAACCCCTACGCAACAGCAGACTGAGACACAAAGAAAACCCCTTACTCCCGGCAACATTTATAGCCCACAAATATAATCCGACCACTCAGCCTGCCAAGCTGGTAGTTCAAAAATTTCTCAGACTCTATTGCTTTGTAATCCCGGATACTAAAGCGTTAAGGCTGGTGTAGCCTTACCAAGAACTTCCTCAGGGCTCTAACTAAGGGGAGAGGATTCTCAACATGCACAGCATGGCCACTTTCCGGGACAACGATCATTTCACATAGCTCCTGATTGCTACGACAATCAGCTTCACGTTCGCCGTACTCTCTTGTCTCGCTGCACATTCGCTCTGCTATCTCTTTAAATTTTACGTCCTTCTCACCTGCAATGATGAGGACAGGCTTCTCCAAGTGTTTCAGGTCTTCCCACAGGGACCTGATACATGGAAACTTACATGAGGTTGCATTTCTTCTCATGCAAAATGCAATGCAATGCACCTATGAAAATGTTTGTCACCTATGCTATCAGTGCGCCATGTTTTACTAATTCATCGGTACTGATAAACTGAATATCTTATGGCCACATGAATATTGCTAAATGGAAATCTTACTGAGAGCAGAAGCTAATCTTACTTTTGTCTCCCTATGCTCGAGTCAGCCAGAACCTTCGATAGATCCGTGATGTTACTGTGTTTTCTGCGTGTCCTCACTAGGGAATCAAACTGTGGGTGTTCTCTTAGACTGCAACAGAAAAGGTTCCAAAAAGAAAAGGCATGTCAAATACTAGTACATGTTATGCAAAATTTCTTCCTACCGTAGAGTCAAGAAATCAAATAAGTTAATTCCTCCACCTGGTCCACATTTTTCCAGAGTACCATGTCTTGATAAAACATTCCAGTCCATAAGTCAACAGGAATTGAGCTCGTGATTTATCAATAGCAGTACGTCGTCTTCTACTTGCTTCATGTCTCAATCCAGGACTCCCCGATATCAAAACAGCTCCACTAATCTGTCTTGACAAGACTACCTTAGGATCATTCAAATAAAGAATGAAACAAACAAGCTGCAATCTTGACAAGATTACCTTTAGATTTTCATTTAGTATCATCTGGAGTGCAATCCTTGCACCCATTGAGTAGCCAACAACAACCACCTCTCCATCAGTTATATTGCATATCAACTTCAGCAACAAGTCTGCAACTGATTGAATTGTAAGAGAGATTTGATTGAAATTTTCATCATCATGCTGCAGAATTTGGGACTCTCCATGGCCAGGAAGATCAACGGCGATGACCCGTGCACTGGGAGAGAGAGCTTTCATCATGGGAGTCCAGTCCTCACTTGTGCCAAGAAATCCATGAAGAAAAAGAATAACCTTATCCTACATGGGTTAAATCATGGCACTGGTTACTGCAGCAGCACTATCCTATCTCCTAGGGGGAAACAGTATATCTTGTACAACAAGGTAGGCACATAAACCACATTCTTTTAAGTAAGTTGAGCGATACTTACATTTGTACAATCACCAGCCTCTTGAACCTTAACTACATAAGAAAAATGATCCCCATCGACTTGGATAGAATATGAGTTTAGTTTTTCTTCACTATATGTTTTTTCAATCTTCTCATCATTTATATTTAAGTGGTGGAGATAGCCATGGGCATTTTCCACTGAAGCTCCCATTCCATCACCAAGCGGGGGAACAAGAATTTTTAACTTTTGTTCTGATACATCTTCTGTTAACCATTGATATGTTCCAAACCCATGAGCCACAGTTCCACATGAATCATATCTCTTTAGTCTGGAGATTAGGTCATGTTGCCTGTCAACATAATATGCAAACTGTATGTAGGTCGCCAAACCTACAGAACTCTCGTACGCACTACTGATGATAGCCATCTTATCATGCATGTGAGCCCACTTTGCTATATGAGCTGCATTCTCAAAGCCGCCAACAACACTGGGTTTTATAACCTGACCATCAAGATGGAAACAAGGTGAAATATAGAAATGAAAGGAGAAGCTTGAGAAATAGCTCACAGAGTTTATACTTACAACAGCAACTATCCCTGGATGTACAAATTGATGAAGCTTTTGGATTGGATCCCCCTTAAGGTTGTCGATACTCTCGTCCAAAGCAACAGGCAAACCACTGTTTTCACAGAACTTGATGAGATCATGTACAGAGCTCACTGGTTCCTGTCAAGTAAGAAACATGAAGATTCCCAAGAAAGAACAAGATGAATGTCGCTTGGGAAATGGGAGCTCTATAATAATAAGGTGCAGCAAAAGGAAGTCGAGTTTCACATTTTCTCTATTTTGAAGTTTCTAATACAGCAGATGAATAAAGTGTAGGTTACCTCAATGTATTGCAAACAAAGGCTTTTTACTCTGGATCCAAATTCAATTGCTTGCTTGTATGTCCATTTTCGATTTGCATCGGCACGGATATTGATCTTATATCCTACAACCTCTCTTATTTTTTGAATAACAGCTGCATCTTCAACGGGACTTGCACGACGTCCAACCTTCACAAGAGATTTTAGAAATAATTTTCTTCATATTGCTTGATTAGCAGATATAATATTTTGAAACAGAAAAAAGTTCAATTAAACAAGTGGAAGAACTACCTTCAGTTTCACTGTGGTAAAGCCTTCATCAACAAGTTTAGTCACAGCAAGTGCTACCTCCATCGGAGTACCGTCGGAGTCTAAGAGTGCACAGATATGTATGCCTGCAGAACTGTTCTGATTATATTCCACCAGACTCTGATCTCTTAGTAAGGGGTTGGAACCAGTGAGAATTTCAGATAATCTACATTTCCGCTGTGACGCCAGCAAATTAAGAATGGCCATCTCCAGGCCACACTTGACACTTGGAAATACAGAAGAAGGCTGAGAAGGAAAAAGAAAGAGAGGAGTTCAATCTCTTGAGATGTCAGACATGAATGGTCACCAAGTTTCTCGGGTTATCTTACAGGAATCCCAATGTTTGTCCATATCCAATTGGAGAAAGACCCTCTCAACAAAGGAACAACATCTAGCTCACAATCTTTCACTCTGTGAAACAGAAACCTAAGTTGCTCTTCAACATCTATTATATCCTCCTGGTGAATTTCGATTGGTGCAACCTGTTATATGAAATGTATAAAAGATACTTAAGTTTGAAGTACTCCCTCCGATCCATATTACTCGTCACAGCTGTACAACTTTAGTACAAAAAAAACTGAAAAGGCATTAACTCGAATAACCTTACTCTGTAAGATGTAAAATAGGAAGGTTGTCACATCCCATTTTATAAATTAGGATGTTAATAGAATCATTTATTGCGTACCATGGTTTCAATACATTTTGAATTTTTTCAGAATATTCAGATATTTTTCACTGAAGAAAATTAGTGAGAGAAGATAATATAACTTGTTCAAAATAAAAAGAGTTGGAAAAATGTTGGAATATTATTTGGAGTTTATTAAGACTAATTTTGGGAATTATTCAGTTTATTAAGACTAATTTTGGGAGTCATTCAGCTTGTGCCACCCATTCAAGGTGGAGACGCACTAAGCCGACCAAGCCGCTGCAATCAGCAGACTACTGCACAGAGACAGGGATGTCTCGATGCGAGAGCGCCAGTAACCAGAAAATGGAGAAAGGGAAGAGAAGTGGAATTTCCATGCGCATCTCAAAGCATTGAATGGCCAAGATAGCAGTTAACCAGCGATTGGTTGATAGATTTGTTTTCTCCTATATATATACACACACATTGATACACACCTATAATATAAGATGATCCAACGAGCCTTAACAGGCTCCCAAGACAACATTGATACATCCAATTTTACCTATATATATAAATGTGCATGTGGTAAATATGCAGGAAACCCCTCATACAGTGTGAAGAAAATATACAGGCTACATAAAACATAATATAACTCTAACATACACTACCCCAACTTGTTTGGGACTGAAAGGCTTTGTTGTTATTGCAACTCAAAATGGCAACTTAAGTTAGCATAAATAAAAGATGCCATATAAATTGTAGTGGTGATAAAAACAAACCTCACCAAATCCTACAATGTTGTCATCCATACGTAGCTTCAGAATGAAGCCTTCATGGAAACAACTGCTATCTGAAATTCCTGAAGTACGAGGCGCAGAAAGCTGGATTCTGTGCAAAAGAAGGTTTGAGGGTAATGCCAGGAATGAGTGGGCTGCATATTAATTGGTTACAGACATACCTGTACAACATGTACTCTATTGCATGAATTTTCGTTTTGTACATGCGATCTAAATCACTCGTAGTGCTAGAATACGGATCCCCGAGAAGATAATCCAGATAGTGGGTTGCAGTATTATCAACGAACATACTTATAGTTCTGCAGAACAAGGAGAAACATATAAACTCACAGGGTAGACTAAATTACTGTTAGAACAGATTTGAATGTAAACCTATGAAAGTTGGCATTCTCATCAATCTGGTTCTCTACTTCCACCACACAATCAAGGTGTTCTGCATGGGTCTTCACCAATGTATCATGAAGTTCTGCTTTTGTTTGAACCAAAAAATGCTTCACTCTGCAACACAACCGGTGACATCGGTGAGACACAAAATTTTGCAGTCAACACTAGGAAGTACTTCATCATATAACAAAGCTGACTCCGTAACCAATTATGTAAAACTGGCAGAAGTCTTAACAGACACCATTTTATCAATGTTGGTGTGTGTGTGTGTGTGTGTGCAATACTCTGGTTGTACAGGGTCTAAACTGAAAAGAGTTAATAAAAAGGAGAGGGTGTGCGGGCGGGCGGGGGGGAGCGGGGCAGATATTTTCCCCCCAAATTCAATATGGTATCGGAGCTAGGTTTCCAAGAGGTGGTGGCCGCAGCGGCTGTGGAGGAGTGCTGCTCCATGATGGCTGGAGGTGAGGGGGAGAATTACCGAAAAAGGCTTTCGCCCTGCTTTATAAATAAAGCAACCACCGAGCACAAAGTTATCAAGGTACCAACCGAACAACACACGCACACGCACACAACGCCACCGCAGGCAGGGTCCAACATACACGCAAACGGACAAAACCCAGATTCAGCTGTGGGCACAGCACAAGCCCAACACAAGCGCACGACACGCACAACTCACAAATGGCAGTGGTGAGGTAGAGAAGATCTAATCCGGCTCCGGTGGTGGTGGGGGAAGCGGTGGGGCCATCCGGAGAGCCATCGCACGAAGCTGGGTGATGATGGAGGTGATGGCATCTCTCTCCCGGGGACAGCTAAGCGGCCGCCAAAGCTGCAAGTAACCAGACCATTTGAATACGCTGAATCACAAGCTTATTCCTAACAGTCCACAGCGTCCAGGCAAGCACCCCGATGATCAGCCACCTAATGTGGCGAACCGAGGGTGCTAATGCCTGGAGTTCGGCGAAGAGAGTGGGGAAGTTGTTGTGGTCCCAGCTTCTATTTTGCGGAAACAGCTCCATAGGAACTACACGGACACGCAGGTGAAGAAGATATGGTTCGAATCCTCTTCAGGCCCGCAGAGCGGACACCGCCCATCACCGGCGCCGTTGCGTTTCAGGACCTCCACGCCGGACGGGAGGCGGCCGCGGATCCAATGCCACAAGAATATCCTAATCTTCAAGGGGAGCCGGATCTCCCAGATGGTGGTGAGCGCCTCATGGCCCAGCGAAGGGGCGATGGCCTGGTAGAGAGATTTAGTGGAGAATTGCCCAGAAGGCTCTAGACACCACCTGGAACGGTCATCTTCTATCTCAAGATCAGGCTCGTGTAACGCAATGCAGTCTAACAGCTCCTGCCAATCAGCGTTCTCAGCCGGGCCAAACGGTCTCCGGAACGCGAGTTGCCCTAAGTCAATAAGGGCCGTTGCGACAGAAATCCGCGGATCAACCGCGATGGTGAATAGGTCGGGAAAGCAGGCCTCGAGGGGCATGTCCCCAGCCTATCTACCGAACCAGAACCTCGTGGCGGTGCCAGATCCAACCGCGATCGAGGTTCCGATGCGGAGGACAGGAAGGAGCTGAATGATGGATTGCCAGAACTGGGAGCCCCCCAGACTGCTGGCAGAAGGCGAGAGGCTGGCCACGGAGGTATTTCTGCTGAATGAGGCGAAGCCACAAGCCACCCTCTCCGTTGGCAATCCGCCATAGCCACCGCGTCAGGAGGGCTATGTTCATGCGTTTGGAGGACATGATCCCGAGACCACCCTGGTCGCGCGGTATACAGATCTCCGACCACCGAACCATGTGGTATTTCTGCTTATCGCCCTCGCCGGCCCAGAAGAAGCGCCCCTGAACTGTGGCAATCTCATGATGTAGAGTCTCAGAAAGGCTGTAGAAGCTCATGATGAATAAGAGCAGGCTGGCAAGGGACGAGTTAATGAGCATCGTCCGGGCCACCTTCGAGAGCCATCGGCCCTGCCAGGGCTCGATGCGGTGTTGTAGCTTCTCCACCGTGGGTCGCAGCTCTGCCACCGTGAGCCTCGGATCACTAATGGGGATCCCCAGATAAGTCGTGGGGAAACACCCAAGCTGGCAATTAAGCCGATCCGCGATGTTGTGCCGTTCGTCTTGGGAGTATCCCAAGACCATCACCGCACTCTTGTCGAAGTTGATCCTGAGGCCAGACATCTGCTGGAAGCAAAGCAGGAGGAACTTCAAGTTCATGATGTCGCTCGCCGAGCCTTCCACCATGATAATGGTGTCATCCGCATATTGGAGAAGGGAGAAGGGAGATCCCGTTCCCCTCAGCAAGATGCGGGACTATGCCCTTAATGTGGCCCGCGAGCAAGCATTCCTGAAGGAACGGCCAACTGACCGTGTCATATGCCTTGTGGAAATCCAGTTTCAGGAAGACTGCCTTGAGGTGTTTGGTGTGAACCTCATGGAGTGCTTCGTGAAAAACCAGGACTCCGTCAAGGATATATCGGCCCTGGATAAATGCCGACTGATCAGGGTGAGTGATCCGGTCGGCAATGGGGGCCACCCTAATGGCGTACCCCTTCGCGAGGATGCGGAAGATGACATTAATCACGGTAATCGGCCAAAATTGGCGGATATCCGAAGCCCCGATCACTTTGGGGATGAGGGTGATTATCACAAAGTTCAGCTTATTGAGGTCGATGGACCCAACAAAGAACTCCTCAAACAGGGACATCACCTCCGGCTTGATTACCTCCCAGAAGGTCTGGAAGAATTTCACTGGGAGGCCATCCGGACCGGGGGCCGAAGAGGGGTTCATGCCCTTAATTGCCGCCCACACTTCAGCCTCGGAGAACGGGGCCGTAAGGGCTGCGTTGTCTGCATGCGAGACACAACTGTGGGCCGGCCAAATGTCTTGCGCAAGGGCAAGACCTCCTCGAGGGGAGGCAGAGAATAGGTCTCTGTAAAAGCCGTCTACATGGGCCCGGATGTCCTCCGGCCGCTGCAGGAGGGTCTCTCCGTCCTAAAGAAGCGGGATGGAGTTACGGCGTCGCCGGCCGTTAGCGATGGCCTGGAAGTAGGCGGTATTGGCATCCCCCTTGAGGACCCAATTCTGCGTACCCCGCAAGCGCCAGTAAGCCTCCTCATCCGTGTAGATGACCGTGAGCTGGTCTTCCAGGTCGTACCTAAGCCTCCATTCCTCGGCTAAGAGGCCTGCGGCATCAGTCCGCAGATCGAGGGATTGGATGGCCTCAAGTAGGGCTTTCTTACGCTCGCGGCTGTCCCGACCCGCGTTAGCACCCCATCCTTTCATGAATTGTTGTGACCGCTTAGCACAAAAGTGCCAGGAGTCGACGGCCGAGAGGGCTCGATGAGGAGCATCACGCGCCTCGCGCCATCGGGCGGCCACCGCTGCGACAAACCCAGGTTGGCGCAACCAGAAGGTTTTGAAGCGGAAGCGGGGCGGCAGGAGGGGACACTCGTTCTCCGAAGAGAGGAGAAGGGGCACGTGATCGGAACCAATCCGCGTAGTCGCCCGGAGCGATGCTAGGGGGCAATGAATGTCCCACTCAGGAGAAGCAAAGACCCTGTCTAGGACTGAGCGGGTCGGCTCCACTTGTCGGTTGGTCCAAGTGAACCTGGCCCCGACTCTATCGAGCTTGCGAAGACCCATGTCCGCGATGCAGTCATTGAACATCTGCATCCGGGGGAAGTTGACCAAATTATTACTCTTGTCTTCCTCCGTCCGGATGAGGTTGTAGTCGCCGCCCACCACTACCGGTAGCTGGGCGGCTGCCACCTTCCTACGAAGTTCAGCGAGGAAGGCCTCGGATCGGCGGTGATCGGCCGGGCCATACACCGCAATAATCTCCCATTTGAAGTTTAGGGCATGCTCGAATATCTCCATGCTAACGAAGAGCTCGCCCCGGTCCATGCTTCCAACCTCAAAGGTGGCATCCTTCACCCCTAGAAGGATACCACTCGAGTGGCCCGTACTCCCACTAGAAGGGAGCCAGTGCCAAGCAAATAGGTCGGAGCTCAAATGCTCGAGCTCCGACAGGGAAAATTCCGTACGCATCGTTTCTTGGATGGCCACAATGTCAATTCGCTCAGTCCGCATGTACTCTATCAGTTGGCGGCGTCGGCCGTCTTGGCCGAAGCCACGGATGTTCTAGAAGAGGGTCCGCATCACGAATCCATCGAGAGGTTGCTTGACCCCAAGACTCGTGATGCACTCTAGGCGCGGAGGGCTGCGGTGCGGGAGCAGGTACGACCCCGGATCTCCACCAGATCGGCCGCCGCACGCGGCTGGATGCTCGGGGTAGCCCCGGCAGGGGCACCCAAGGAGGACTGATGGCGCGCGGGGGTCTCGCAAGACGCCCATCGAGAATCTCCCGCGCGCGAATTGCCTCAATCTGAACTAATGGGGGCGCGACCTCTCCCCTGAACACGATGGCCGAGTCCGCTGCCACCTTTACGAGGTGGCCGAGCGGAGCTGACTCTAGAGCAGAGAACAAGCAAGTAGCAAGAGTGGCTAGGATGGACTGAGTACCTGCCTCAAGGTTCCAGGCAGCGGCCCGGAGCTCTACCCGCTCGGGGATAGGCAGAGCTGGGCTACCCACCGGCATGGTCGCCTCGATCCGAGCATTGCGACGAGAGGACGTCACCGGGGACGAGGTCGATCTGCCTCGCCTGGAATAGGCCGCAGTCCGAGGCGGGAGTGGGGGGCGGCCACAGGGGTGGTCACCACAGCCGACTCCTCACCTAGGGCGGTGCACGTGGAGCTCGGGGGCAGGGTTGGAGGAGCCAAGGACCTGACGATGACCAGAGCCTGCGGGGTCGGAGCCAAATCGGCACCAGGGGGGATCAGTCACCCCCTGGTCCGACAGGGTCGGCTCGGTGGGAGGGGTCGCGGGTGGCGGGTCCCGGTCCCACCCCTCCACCTCGGGGAGTGCAGGAGCAGCAGGGAGATCAGGGCAGGGGGCGGCGAGTCGATCTCCGCAGAGGGCGCAGTGGGGATGCCAGAGATAGCACCAGCGGGGGAGCGCGGGGATGAAGCCGGGAAGACCTGGAGACTCATGTCCGACACGTCGCTGCCATCAGCGGGGAGTGGAGGGGCCGAGAGAGTGCGGCCGGCCCCTGTGCCACCCCTGGCGGTGGAGACAGGAGGCTGCTCGCGGCAGGGGCTGTCCTGGTATTCCTCATCGCCGTCCTCCGAGCCAGAGTCGTGGCCGTGGCGGCGATCACGCTCGCTGCAATGACCCCTCGTGCCCCCACCACCAGGGCCACCCCCAAGAGGTTGTCGTCAGGGATGCGGGGGCGGCCGATGTGGTTGGACGGCTCGGGAGAGATCCAGAGGTCAAAACCCTGGTCGTTGAAGAACACCCGGATCGTGGCACGAAGCTTGGACGAGTCAAGGGATTTGACCTTGACCCGCACTTCCTCCTCCTTGCGGAGGGAGAGCTCATCCACCACCACCACCTTGCCGAGGATGCGGGACATGTTCCGAATGACCCTCTCCGAGCGGGCGATGTCGGGGAGGCCGCCGATGAGGATCCATGTCGTGTCTAGGACGGCCACTGCCAAGGGGTCTAGGATAGGCACAGAGATGTCCACCACGAGCTTGTTGAGCGCGAGGGTGATGTCGTCGCTGCGGGTGCCATAGCCGTCACTGACCACGTCAGAGAACACCACCGAGAACTGGTTGTCAACCAGCAGAGTGACCTGCCAGTCCCAGGAGCAGTGGTAGAGGTGGTTGAGCTCGGTCTCGATCATCTACGGAGACGCCACCCCATCCCGCACAGTGACAATCGCCAGAAGCGAGGGTGAGGGCGGGGGGATGTCAGGCACCTCGATGTGGAAGAAGCCAAGGCCTTCGATCCCATGGCCATGCATCATCAACTCCTCCGACATCGGCCGTCAGGGCATAGGGCAGCCGGATGGTCGGGGTCGGAGCACACAAAGCAGCACTGGGAGCGGGTACATGCCACCTGGGAGTGTCCAGCGAGTCCGCAGTTGAAGCACTTGACGAGGTCGGCGGCGCGGTCATCTGGGAGCAATGCGGCCGACGCGGTGGTCGTCGGGTCGTGCGGAGGACAGGTGGGCAGGGTCGCGCCATTGCCGCGGCCCAGCCCTCTCTTCTTCTTCCGCTTGGGCCCCTGCCTGCCCCGGCCAGCACCGTTGGAGTTAGGAGGGAAGCTGGGTTCGCCGGGGGGGGGGGGGGGGGGGGGGGGGGGGGGGGGGGCTGGGGCTGGTACCGGCGGGTGGTGGCAATGGGAGCGGGTTGCGGCTGCTGTTGGGACCGAGAATTGACTGTGCGTGGAGGTGGAGAGCTGCTCCCTGCCGTGCAGCTGGTGAGGCTGGCCAAACGGCCAATTCGAAGGCTGGGAAGAAGGGGATTTGCAGCCGAAAGACTGCTCACGACGAAATCAATCCAAGAACCGGTTCTAAACCATGATTAGTAACTGTCAACAACCAAACCAATTAGACCCACACCCACCCATACCCAACTCGTTCGAACGTAAACCAAAACCAAACTAAACTGTAACAGCCTGAGCCCATCACAACCCGAACCAATCAAGCCCAGAGAAGAAACCCAAACTATTAGCCCCAGTTAAAGAAAAACCATTGCCAGATTTACGTGGAGGCCAGAGGCGCGCCCAAAGAGCTGCAGGATGCTCCTGACGGCAGATGTGTTGCCCAACGTGGGGTGACAAAACAGGACCACATCATCCGCGTACAGCGAGACGGATGGGATCGGGCACCGGGGATGGAGCTGCCGCAGGATGCGCAGCTCAGTGGCGCGGCGGAGCAGGCGGCCTAGTGTGTCCACAACGAGGACGAAGAGCTGGGGCGACATGGGGTCACCTTGTCGTAGTCCTTGGCGGTGCCAAATGGGTGGGCCTGGCTCGCCGTTCATGATCACCTTGGTGCTGGCCGACGAGAGCAAGATCGCGAGCCAGCCCAGGAATCTGGTGCCAAACCCATAGTGGCGCAGGAGGTCGAAGAGGAACGGCCAGCTGATCGAGTCGAAAGCGCAAGTCAGGTCCAGCTTGAGCAGAACGCGTGGCGCGCCTAGTTGATGTAGCAGGCACGAAGACTGCCGCACGAGGACGAAGTTGTCATGCAGGTTTCTTCCCGGGATGAACGCATTTTGGCTGGTGCTGACGAGATCGTTAAGCTTGGGCGCAAGGCGGAGCGAGAGGACCTTGGCAAAGATCTTGGCGACAAGGTGGATGAGGCTTATGGGCCTGTAGTCGCCGAGGCCCCTGGCATCCGCGCGCTTCGGGAGCAACGTGAGGAGCGCCTGGTTGAGGCAGCTGAATCCACGCCCTCGCAACTCGTAGAGTTGCTGGAAAACAGCAATGAAATCCTGCTGAACTGTGGGCCAACATGTGCGGAGAAACTCGGCGGTGAAGCCGTCGGGGCCGGGGGCCTTGCGCGCGGGCAAGAGCTTAACGGTGTTCCATATCTCCTCGCGTCGAAGGGAGCCTCGAGGTCGTCCAAGTTGACAGGCGTGATCTGCGCCTCAAGCTCTAGAGCGCACTCACGGGGTGGCGCAAAGCCCAGGAGACCATCGAAGTGCGCATACACCGCTGCGGCCATGTCGCAGGGGTCCGTGACCACATGTCCGCCGACCACAAGGCTGTGGATCCTGTTCTTCTGCCGCCGATACGTGCACTGCCGGTGGAAGAAGGACGTGTTGGCATCCCTGTCCTTGAGCGAGGCGAGGCGGGAGCGCTGTCAGGCAATGGTTCGCTCGAGCGAGGCGAGGCCGAGGTAGGATGCCTTGATTTGTCGGCGCAGCCAGTCCTCATGAGGAGACAAGGCTCGGTAGTCTTGCGCGGTGTCGAACTTGAGGAGCTCCCGAGAGATCGCAAGATTTAGGCGCACATTACCCACCGTTTTGGCGCTCCAACTTGTGAGCCCGAGCGTCGTTGCTTGCATGCGCAGCATGAGGCGGCGGAAGGGGTCGGCGTCGCTCACGAACTGCCAAGCGGCCTCCACGGTGTCATGAAACCCGTCCATGCGCGTCCAGAAGTCCTCGAAGCGGAAGCGGC
This sequence comes from Triticum urartu, assembly GCF_003073215.2. NCBI lineage: Eukaryota > Viridiplantae > Streptophyta > Magnoliopsida > Poales > Poaceae > Triticum > Triticum urartu. Next base: position 211,851,751 of record NC_053027.1, read on the forward strand.
GATGTGCCGGCGGCATCGGCGAGCAATCGAGCAGCAAGGGGATGCGGTCGGAGACGACTGAGGCGAGGCACCGGAGGTGGCATTCACCATGCAACCCCTCCCAGTCGGCGGTGCAAAGGACAGCAGTTAGCAGATTGTCTAACTAAAGGGTTAGGACCTAGTGATGGTGCTGTAATCTGTAGCAAGATGATGGGCATGGTTGACATCTTTAACCCATCTTGAGGGGGAGTGTTGGTGTGTGTGTGTGTAATACTCTGGTTGTACAGGGTCTAAACTGAAAAGAGTTAATAAGAGGGAGAGGGTCTCCAGGGGGAGACACGACAGATATTTTCCCCCAAAATTCAATAATCAACTTCCAGAATCAACTATAGTATATCCTATGTAGCTTCAGGACCAACTATTGTTACAGTGTAGTTCTAATAGCAAAATCTAGTTATAAATAAGAAAAGCGCTTGAAAATTTCACATCCATGATGCAAGTAAGCAACTAAGCTGCAACTAAATCACTTGTTTTTACCTGTGTGCATCACAGAGTTTAGAAATCGATATGTCATGTGAGGTGTAGAAGTATTTCTGCAAAATTTGGGGCGAAGCTGTTTTTGCAACTGGTAGAAGGCTGAAGATTGCACCACCATGGTTGTTGATTACAATCACTGTCATGGGTTTCCTCTGGGCCCTTCAATAATGTCAAAGAAGTATAAAAAATAAATATATCTTTCACTATCCTGAAAGAATATAATTTAAGCACATGATGATAAAAATTAGCTTTGGCTAAAAAAGATACCAATAGGGAAAATACCCCTTTGGCTCTCGGGTGCCAGTGCACCTGATATGGAAAGTGCAAAAGAAGTCAAAAATTTCTGACACTTTTTGGAAACAAACTTGATCTCCTGTTGTACTCATATAAAAAGTTCCGCGAAGGAAAAAAACTAGAAGTATGTGTTGATTTTTCGAAACACAAATTTTCGAGGACAAAAAGTGTGAATAGAAACTTGTATATAGTGTTGATTTTTTTTCACCCAGAATACCATGAAAACCATTCTTTGGCGAAACTTTTTACACGATAATAACACTTGATCATGTTTGTTTACAAAATGTTTCAGAAATTTTTAACCTTTTTTGCAATTTGGGTGCACTGGCACCCGAGAGCCAAACGTCTGCCTCTGTACCAATAGTCAATACTAATCTATGGTTTTATGTAAATGATAAAGTGAATATGAATGCCAGCGTGAAACATAAATTGTGGAAAGGACACTGGCTGCGATAGTGGATAGAAAGGTTCAAACTTTGCAGGGTGGAAAGGGACTGGTGCAGAGAAGGGTTCAAACTGCAAACCTTTGGTTGAGAAGTGACAATCCGTTCGTATCATGAAGAAAAGATACATCACCAACCACACAGCATACCTGGCAATAATGCAGCTATAGTCAAGTTCTTGCCGAAAGCCTACAATGGCATTTGGTATTCTCCAGTAAAGGTTCAGCATAAATGTCTTAGCAAATGAACGAATGTGATGCTACAGTTCACTCAAATTTAGTACTATGAGAAGTACCCTTATGTTAAGGTTATGTCAAAGTTGACTAGAAAATGCACGAGAAAAGATTATCAGCTATTCAGAATAGTTTGAGAACTACTGCTGACTGCTGACTATGATAGGTTATTTATCTCTTTCTCTCTAGGATATAACTAGGAATATCATCTCTGGGGAGTTACATTTTCTTTCACTCTTCATCCCTAGTTTAGTACAGAAAACTCCACATTTCATATTTAATATAACCAATTCAATCACACATGATATCTGTGGAGTTTTCATGCTGCTTCATGAGCTGGACAAATGACTTACATGCTTGTTTGACCCAACAGCGAATCCGATCGCTGTGCTAAGCAAACCATCAATACCACTTGCTCCTCGGTTCCCAGACACTGTTGCACCAATAAAATCTGGAATATTATGCATCATCATGTTATCTCCGTTGGTGGTATGGTCAAGCCAGCCCTTCCCAAACATGTTCAAGTCTCGAATGACCATGCTATTCCCAACAAACATGGCAGCATCACCATAAAGTGCCTCTCCAATTACATGTGCAACATATGGTTCTGTAAGCGAGAATTCCGCATGTACATGAAACATTATTTCCTGTGAAACCTGGAATAAGAAGCAGTTATCAAAACGAAAGGCAGTTGAAACCAATCAGAAGTTTATTAGTCATTTCCAGGGAGATGGAGCTCCAGTAAAAGCTCTGTTCAATATGGGCAGAACTAAATTAACTACAGCCTGCTGTTTACTTCATTTTCATCTCTCGAGTGATAATATTAAATTATTTCATGTTAGCTACAAAGTTTATATAGAAAACGTATGAAGTGTCGATACTATTTTCAAGCTTCAACGAGTGGCAAACTCTAGTACTCATTGTTATAGCCTAGATGTAACATATAAAAGCATGCTGGAGTGAAGGATTGCAAGAAACGACGAAGTCCATAGAGAACTGATTGTACATATGGAGAAGCTATGCTTATCTATCCATTATATGACCATATTTATTTCATTGCATCGTTTCAAGGTAGTTAGCATGTTCTGGTTCATACCGCTGAATTTAGAACCATCAAAATATCCTTCCATCTGCTTGTCTTCCTTTCTAAATTACATTGGCATAAACTAGCAGCAAAGTCAGCTACACTAGTCTGGATTCTGTGAGTGACAACATGTGAAGGATCATGGCGGCACGGATGTGTATCAATCAAGATGTATGAAGATGGGAAGCAGGACTCGAGAAACATTTCCATGCGTTTGCTAGTAATCCGGCTTCCAATCTGCCAGTTGAACAAAACCAAGCTTCAGAAAGTTAGAACAAAAAATATATATCACATAATACCTAGAAATGCAAAGATAATGTAAGTGGTGCAGAGGAATAGAATCAAATGAGGAGCTAAACCTGCACAATAACATCTGGATTTATCCAGCTTTTGACAGAGTCCGACAGTAGAATTTGATCTATTTGGTCTATAAACAAAATACTCTTATCAAATCCTGGAAATGAATTTAGAACTTTCCTCATTCGCAGTCCAGACAGAATGTCAGCGGCAACTGGCCAGGAAAGTTGTCTAGCTAGTAAAGCCACAGCCCACATGTCATCTTCTTTATGAATAGCTCCAACTAATAGAAGCCCTTGCTTTGCCTTCTTTATGATATCTTGAACCTCTATTACTGAACAAGAATAATTACAAAATGCAGAGACCATTTTCATTTCTAGGTATCTAGTATATGGTTCATCATTTCTAAACCACCTGTCCAATCCTCTCAAACAATCAAAACTCCAATTTTGATTGCTGTGATCTAGTGGTTCCCTAAAAGCACAGTTTATATGCACCGGACCTTGTGGTGCTTGCATTGCATTGTAGGCTGCTGAATCAATTGTTGTAAGAACCATTCTTGCATAAATCTTATCACCAGGTGGAGGGAGATTAAAAAAATATCTTACAAAGTTACTGAAATGATTGACCTGCAAAATGGATTTGGGGGGGGGGGGGGGGGGGGGGGGTGTTGAGATGCGTTGTCCACAATTATAACTGAAAAATACAACCATAACATGAATTTATGTACAAACAGGATGCGAAGAAAGCAAGTAAATAAAGTAAAATAATTGAAATGCGTAAACTCCAATAGCAGTCCTGATAACTCAAAAGAGTCCAAGTTCACACTCTCTGCAATATATAGGGTTTCACTTCTATGTGATAAAACAGACACTATGGTCCTTGATACCTCTGAGTGAAATGCATTTAATTATAATATTGTGAATGAAACAGCATGACATATCTTTCTGTGCTTGGCTCTCACTTTGCAAGGAGGAGGACATCCGGGTGAAGGTGAAATCCCTGGACTCCTCCAAGCTCCGCGCCACAGTCCGCGTGTTCTTCAACGACAAGGGTTTTGACCTCAAGATCTGCCCCGAGCCACCGAACCATGTCGGCCGCCCCCGCTTCTCCGATGATGGTCACCAGGGGGGTGGGCCGGATGATGCCGACGACTCCCACCACCGGCGCCCTCGCCCTTCTCGCCACGACGACCCGGAGGACGACGACGACCTGTCGGAGCACTCCCGCTCCCCCTCCCGGGAGCCATCTAACCCACCTCCGGGTCGTGGTGGCTCCGGGGCCGGGCGCACCCGGGTGAGGGCCTCCGCCCTCGAGGCCGCTCTCCGGCTGGCCGCCCCTCCTCCGGCCTCTCCATCTTCGTCGGAGGCGACCAGTGACATCTCAGTGTGGGCCTGCTCGGCCCCCGCCCTCGTCGCCCCGCTCCCCGTCCGCCGACTCCGCCCTGCACCGGACTCCGCTGAGCCCGCCGCCCTCGCCCCCCTTGGACCGATCTCCTCAGCTCCCATGGGCGGCGATGGTGATAGCCCGCTCTCCGCGACTCCGCCTGCTCCTCCACCCGCCGAGGACTCGGCCGGGGGCACCCTGGAGCCCCCCGCCCTGCCTCCTCCTCTGGTGGCCCCTGGTGGCCCCTGACGACCTACTCGCCTCTCCAGGACCACTGGTCGTGGGGGTGCCCGACGTCGTGACCACCCCTGTCACTGCGCACCCCCACGGACGGTGGCGTACGCCCGGCGGCCCCGCTCCACTTCGACGCCGGTGACAGCCTCCCGCCGCAGTGCCCGCCTCGATGCGGCCCGTCCGACGGACTCCCCGGCCCCGTCCGTCCCCGAGCGTGTTGAGCTTCGGGCGGTGGCCAGGAACCTCGAGCCAGGTGCAGACTCCATCCCCCCCCCCAGTTCTTCCAGTTGTTCCTTTTCCGTGCTAGAGGCCATTCCCCTTGGCCACCTCGCCAAGGTGGCCACTGACTCGGCCATCATCTTCAGGGGGGAAGTTGGACCCCCCTTAAAGCAGATTGCGGCCATTCGGGCCCGCGAGATCCTTGAGGGCAAACTTGTGGAAACACGGGCGCGCCTCCGCTGCCAACCCGCGGAACCAAACTTTTCCCACGACCTATTTGGGGATACCCATTAGTGACTCGCGACTCACTGTGGCTGACCTCCGCCCGACAGTGACCCGGATGTAGCACCGGGTAGAGCCTTGGAAGGGGAGGTGGCTCTTGAAGGCGGCCCGGGTACTCCTAATCAACTCCTCGCTTGCCAGCCTCCTATGGTTTCTCATGAGCTTCTACAGCCTCCATGAGACGCTCCATCAGGAGATCGCCAAATACCAGTCCAGGTTTTTCTAGGCAGGCAAGGGTGACAAGCAGAAGTACCATATGGTGAGCTGGCCCGATATTTGCAAACCCAAGGACCAGGGTGGTCTGGGGATCTTGTCTTCTTGGCGCATGAACATTGCTCTCCTGACCCAATGGCTCTGGCGAATCGCCAATGTGGAGGGAGGCCTCTGGCTTACCATCATCCGAAATAAGTACCTTCGGAGCCAACCCCTAGCTTTCTGTCAGTGTTCTGGTGGCTCCCAGTTCTGGCAAGCTGTGATTCAGCTACTACCCGTGCTCCGCATCGGCACGTCCATCTCGGTTGGCTCCGGGTCCTCAACCATGTTCTGGTTCGATCGTTCGTTAGGGGACTCCCCCCTGGCCGCTCGATTCCCGGATCTATTCGCCATAGCGGTTGACCCTCGGGTCTCTGTCGAGACGGCCCTTATTGACTTAGGGCGTCTCACTTTCCGGCGCCCCTTCGGCCCCCTTGAGGTGGCCGCTTGGGACACCCTCCTCCAGGACATCGCTCTTCTTCCGATGGACGTCGAGGGTCCCCTGACTCTCATCTCTTGGCGACTGGAGCCCTCCGGCCGCTTCTCCACTGAGTCCTTATACACGGCCATCGCACCCTCATCGGCCCCTGAGCCCTTTAGCCTGATCTGGGACATTCGCCTTCCTCTAAAGATCAGGATCTTCCTGTGGCAGTGGATCCGGGGACGCCTTCCCTCTCGGGTAGAGGTCCTCAAGCGTAATGGACCAGGAGATGGGATTTGTCCCCTGTGCGGCACGGTGGAGGATGCTAACCACATCTTCTTCTCTTGCCCCACAGCCCAATTCATGTGGTCCTACTTTCGCGAGACGGTCGGTGGACAGTGGTGCAACACCAACTTCCCCGACTTGCTTGCAGAGATTCACGCCTCCCCCCCCTCGCTAGCGCCATATTAGATGGCTGTGCGTTGGGGTCCTCGCCTGGACGCTTTGGACTATTCGCAACAAGCTTGTTATTCAGAAAGCGCCTCTTCGACGTGCGACTGACGCGATCTTCAAAATGTGTGGTTACTTGCAACTCTGGCGGCCGCTTAGCCGCTCCCGGGACCGGGACGCCATCAACACCCTCCTCGCCGACCTTCGCTCGATGGCCTTCCACGTGGCGCCCCCGCTGCCGCCCCCTCCTCCGGAGCCCGATTAGACCTGCTGTTCGGGTTGCTGTGTGTGAGTGTGTTGTTTTGTTTCCAGGGCTTGTTGAGCTGTGCCCTCAGCATTAACCCTATTTGCTACCTTGTGTGTGTGTGAGACTTGTGTGTGTGTGTGTGTGTCTGGACCTTGTTGGATGTTTGGCTTGGGCGGTTTGCTTTATAATATAAAGCGGGCGAAAGCCTTTTTCGGTAAATCTTAAGTAATTTAAGGCTATCAAAAGGTAGCCAAAATACCGAAGTAATCATGCAGTTTTAGAAAAGGAGCAGCTGGCATCAAGAAATTTGTATTTAAACATTGATTGATCATAAGCACCTGATTAATCGCTTGGTTGGCTCCAGTATCATGCAGCTCGGGAGGACGATCAGCTGTGAGCAAGATAACTGGTACGAAATCTTGACTCGCCTCCACCACCTAGATGGGAAACTTGACTGAATATTAGTAATATTATAGACTTTTTTTTTCTCTTTGAAAAATGCAGCATACAATACATGTATTAGCACAAAGGGATCATATGTATGCCTTCATAAGCCATACATTCTAGCCAGAGGGCTTCTGAAAGTTGGCAGTAGCGCATGGTTCGATAAAAAAAGATATGATAAACAGTTCCTGATGATGTAGAAAGCTGGCAGCAGTAAGAAAAGAAAAGAAATTAGGAAAGTGAAATATGCCACTCACCGAAGGGAGAAGATTTGATACAGCAGTTCCTGATGATGTAATTACTATTGCAGGCTTTCTAGAACCTCTCCCATAGCCAAGAGCATGAAATCCAAGTGAACGTTCATCATAACATGATATGCAAGTTGTCAAAGGGTGGCCTGTGGCAGAAAGTGCAAGTGGGGATGACCTTGACCCTGGAGCTATACAAAAGTACTAAGGCAAAGCACATCAGAGGCATGGTAGACATGGCAAAACTATTTAGTGTGTTAAGATTACCGTGAAACCAAGCCTGACACACTCTTCAACTATAAGGGATGCCCATGCCGAATTAATGTTAGAGCAGCTCTTAATAGAAGATTCGGTTTTGTTGCTTTCTGAGCGTAGGTCCTACAGGACGCGAGAGAACAGTTTTAGCATTTGTTAACGACAGCTTAAGACATCAGAAATTTCTCCTACAAAGAATAAATGGCAGTTCTCATATCTAATTAGTCTATGTCATTGTATAGTTGTATGATTATGTTTGGTGTTCTTTCTCAGAGCTGAAAATTGCTACAAAAAATGTTAGTACGCCAAGGCTATGTTTCCAAATGATAATTCATTGGCGGTTTGGTTGCAAAGGAGACTCAGGTAGAAATTTACCATGTTTGCAGAAAATAAGAAGTGTGGTGAAAAGCGAATAAATGACTGCTCGGACATCAGAAATTTCTCCTACAAAGAACAAATGGCAGTTCTGGTCAGGACAATAATTCAAAGGCACTCTTAACAGAGAGTATAAACTACAGAAAAATTCAAAAGGAAGAAAAATTGATATAGAAATTCTGTTTGCCCAACTTCGGTGTTCATTTTTAGGTGTAAACTTAACTTTACCTTTTTGGTCTGCCAATTTCAGGAATAAGTCTATTTACAGATACTGACACTGGGGCACCTACTAATTCGTTCCGCTCCCACCTTAATGACTCATAAAATCTATAAATTTGACGGGTCTTTAAACTGAAGAAATACTTTGGAGCCATATCAATGGTCTAAGGACCAAAACCTAATCCCGAATTAATATTGCAAAATCGTGATATGTACTTTCCAGCAAGATAAGGACAACGTCAAGAAGCCACAAAGAAAGAAGCACAATAATCTTTTACACAGGAAAAGGTTATTTTAAAACCAAAGCAAGAAATAGTTAATTTCAAGTAACTTACCAAGGTTAAGAGGATACCTTTTGCATGCTGATTTCAGCATCTACTTTGACAAGAACTTCGCCATCCAAGTATACCTGGAAAGGCGGGTCCAGTAAATTCAAACTTAAGACTAAGGTCTTATATGATAATAGGAATATTAGAGTATTGTGGAAATACAATAACCACTGCAGTAACTGTCAGACTGGTTCAAGATGAATGGCCAAAAGTTTGCATAGGTTATGAGCGACTAACTTTAGCATTGGTCATAAGCTAATTATTGGAGGCCGGCTTGTTTTATCTCTCGTTTAAAATGCAGACGCTTCATATTTCAAACAAAAATTCTGTTGCAACAAAGGTTTTTTGATCATAAGAATGGATGAAAGAGATAGCTTTAGATAAATAAGAATCAGTATTGCAAACTTCAACCGATAAGTAGGTACTATCATAGCGGTAACAAGTAAGACCCTGCCCTTCTTATCTTCAAATGAGGAAGCTAAATTTTATTTCAGTCTCAAAGCCACGTGAACTAATTAGGATAAAGGAGCTAGCACATTGGAATAACTGAAATAGCTAATGGTGGTATAAATATTTAACAGGACTGCGGCATCATGACAGAAGGAACTAACATGGGAAATAAATAGGCAAGAGTATGTACTTATATCATCACCAAAGTAGTTAATATACAGAGATATTTACCAACTGAGCATTCACAGTCTCTAACAAATGTGATTCTCCAATGTAATTCGTCATCATGCCTTCATAACAGCTGCTAGCTGCAGAATCATAGCTACCACATACCTACAAGGTGAAGGTGCACAAAAAAGAAGTCCAGTGGTAAAGAAGATATATGCAGACATTCTATGATTTTAAGAACGTTAAGCAACGCAGAAGATCTATCATCATTGTGCTTAGTTTCACATACCTGATTGAAACAAGATTCAAACAAACAAACCGAATCCTCAAATGTATGAGATACAAAATGATCCCAAACCATAGTTGATGATAGCACAGAATAGCCAACAAATTCGGTCAACTCAACCTGTAAATTCAATGTTGCTGAGCATCACGAATGCTACAAGATCAAATATCTATGTGATGCCTGCAAATAATACCCAAAAAACAGTTCTGTAAATTGCCAGAGCCTGTTATATGGATTGTTTGCAGAAAATAAATGTGCAGGAACACAATTCATTAGCTTTTACATGTCCCCCATCACGAAGGAAAATGATTCATTAGCTTTTACATGTTCCTCATCAGAGCTGATTTCCGTTTTTAGCACTTCAGATGTACAATAAATAAATGGTGTACAGCCAGTGACCCAGCCACTGAATCAGGATCTCTAATATGAACGCTCGATCGCCAAATTTGGTCACAGAGCATGTGTTCCATTGCCAAACATTACATAAACTATATATATGGGAAAACACATCCTACCATAAAAATATACTACTTTATCATTGTAAGTATGTTCATATACTATTATGTAGTACTCCCTCCGTTCCCAAATACTTGTCTTTCTAGACATTTCAAATGGAGTACAACATACGGATGTATGTAGACATATTTTAGAGTGTAGATTCACCCATTTTGCTTCGTATGTAGTCACTTGTTGAAATCTCTAGAAAGACAAATATTTAGGAACGGAGGGAGTAGTATATATACTACTTTATCATTGTAAGTATGTTCATATACTATATATAAGATACTTCAAAGTGAGTTACATAAAAATGGCGAGTTGGCCTATGGTTTTTATTATATTTATGAAATACATACATATTTGTACTAAAAAAGAGCATACTCAAAATACAATACATATTACCAAAAAAGTAGTATATATACTACCTAAATATTCTTATATACTGCATACTACGCGTACATACTTTCTGATTTGTATGTACTATATACAACATACAAGATGCAAGTGGTGGTAACTTGTGTATATATAATTATATATAGGACAAATGTTTCCTACCACCAGTGGTAGTTACCCTCACGTGAGTTTTGTATGTAGTATCTGTCAAAACCAAGAATATGTACATGTAGTATGTCATGTATAAGAATATTTGGGTAGTATATATCCTATTTTTTAGGTAGTATGTACTATTTTTAGTATGTTGTTTCATACGTATGAATATGAAGGTATTTTCAAAATATACAAACACTATGGACTCACATGCAATTTTTTCGTATAGCTTGCTTCAAAATATCTTAGATATAGTATATGGACATATTTAAAATGATAAAGTAGTATATATAGTACCATATGGTAGTATATGGGACATGTGGGGTAACTACCCCCACGTGGTAGGATGTTATATATATAGGGAAAATACATCCTACCACCTGGGGGTAGTTACTCTCATGTCTCATATACAAAAATGTAGTAGTATATATATATACTACTTTCATTGTAAGTGTGTCCATATATAAGATATTTCAAAGTGAGTTACATGAAAAAATTGCAAGTTGGCCCATGGTTTTTATTATATTTGTGAAATACGTACATATTTGTACGTAAAAAGGAGCATACTCAAAATACGGTACATACTACCAAAAAAGTAGTATGTATACTACCTAAACATTCTTATATACTACATACTACGCGTACATACTCTCCGATATGATATACTACATACAGCATACTACGCGTACATACTCTCCGATTTGATAGATACAACATACAGCATACAAAACTCAAGTGGTGGTAACTACCACCGGGTTGTAGGAAACATTTGTATATGTATATATATACATACATACATACCCTTGGTGAAGAATTCTTATTCCTCACCCCACCTTCTCACGCACCCTATAGTCACCGTAAGAACCAAAATGCATGTGAGGTAATATTATGGTGTGTAGTTAAGGTCTTCTTAACACCCACCGTGAGAAAGAAATGTGTCAGGCGTGTGAGATAAGATTACCACATGCATGCTTGAGATGAAGAAATATTATAACATGCGGGTGAGAATTCAATGCATGTGAGGTAAGATTACAACATGTCGGTGAGGTAAGATTACGACATGCGTGAGGTAAAATTACAACATTCAAAAGAAACCATGTGTAGAGAGAGTTTACACCAGGGTGAAGAATTACTTATTCTTCACCCGAGATGATGAATAGACTTATATATATATATATATACACTGAGACTTGAAACCGAGACACTATCCCAAAAGACCAATCTAATAGGAAGAGGAGATATGATATACTTAACACCCCCCCCCCCCCCATTCACATCGTATGTGGATATGGAATGATCAACACCTCCCCCCACTCCCGACGTTGATGTGGATAAACGATTGGGGAAAATGCAGGGACTGAGACTTGAACCCAAGACCTCAGCTCTGATACCATGTTAGATATTCCTATCAACCAACTATCCCAAAAGACCAATTTGATAGGTAGAGGAGATATGATATACTTAGGCCCTGTTCGAACTATCCCAAAAGACCAATTTGATAGGTAGAGGAGATATAATATACTTGGGCCCTGTTTGGTTCACGGGAAAGTTGCAGGAATTTCACGGGTAACACTTTCCTCTGGAAAGTTATCATCAACAGCATTTGGGACAAAGGAAAGTTGAACAGTATTTTGCAGGAAAAAATCCTTCCACGTGCAGATTCCCACCGATACCAGAGGATTGAAAAAATCCAGCCCAAGCCAATGTTTTGGCGGAAGCCCGAGGTAAAGCACTCACGGCTGGCATGTAAGCCCTAATAAAATATTCCATGGGATGAGATGTTTGAGGTCTAGTCAAAGGCAAGGCAAATAAAAAAAACTGCAGCAATGTCCTTTTAGCTGTACACGCGTAAGATGCTTTCCTGTGTTTTTTTCCATCAACCCGAACACTCCTTCGCATGGTTCCCTCTGCCGTTTCCGATGTTCGTCATTCCTCTGTTTTACAGGAGCGTTCCTTTCCTATTCCTCTATTTCTCTATCTTCCCTTGTTTTCATTTCCCGTGAACCGGACAGGGCCTTAACAGGCTCAACCAACCCATCTTCTGCACACATGAGTGGGCCTTAGTAGGAACTCTGTGAGATCGCAGATTTATCCTGACATCTGTCAATTGTAGTCTTGGTCTGAAGGGGACGCATTCAGGCATGTGAGTGTGCTTGAGCGTCCACCTTTTAATCACGGACAAGAGATCAAGTAATATCTAGTCACACACATAATATCACATAACTTGCTAGTGCAGGAATTTTTCTGTTGAATTTCAAATGACCTCTACATGAAATGCGTATCTCACACCAAGGTAATAAGAATTCTGCACCCACGGAAAAGCGCAGGTTATTACCTGAGGAATAAAGAAGTAAAATGAACCAGCTTTCTCCTCTATTGACAATAATTCCTCGTTATACTTCATGCCAACTGCTCCATAAGCTCCCATCAAATCTGAATCAAATGAAATATATCTGCAGGAACGAAAATGTCTAATTTGGTTAGAAAAGGTGTCGAATGCTTCGCGAAAGGGAGCATCTGTGCACGAGAACGAGAGAGGCACCTTGATATCATATCATATCCATCTTTTACTTGAGAAGAGGAACCATGCAAGTAAAGTGCAGAACCAACACCAGATATTTCAAGTTGAACTGACGGATTGGAGCTTAGCTTCCTTGATAGATAGAACTGAGGGAACAATGATGATCTCCTAAACTGAGAGCATAACCATTTGAGTGCCTTCGTACTGGGTGGAACAAGTACCTGCAGCATTTGTGTGTTCAATTAATCATCTCCTCTAGGTCTGCTGGTGTGTTCATGGAGGTGAAGGGAAATCAACCAGGTTCACAATGCTGGTAAACGTAATTAGGGAGAAGCTGCTTGTAGTCTTTCAACCTCACAAACATCGTCATATTCATATTTCATAATCAATCAAAATGCAGCGCTGCTCTTGACCGAATCAACTAGTGAATTCCAAGAACACTACACGTAGCGACCGCGCCTAAGCCTATGTTTCGGTTACACAAACTTGCGCCCGCTCACCTCGAACCGGATCACGCCGCTCCCGGCGGCAGGCGGGCTGGCCTTCACCTCCTCGGCGGCCCGCCGCAGTGCGGCAATGCCGTCAACGAGGGTGAGCGCCGGCGGGAGCCTCCGAGTGAATGACACGTCCACGGGGAGGTCACGGTCGCCGATATCATTCACCTCGTCGACGTCGATCACGATGCCCGTTCGCCTCCTGGCGACGGCGTGGAGGAGGTGGAGTGGTAGGCCACTGCCACCGCGGCATTGCCGGCGCTTGTGGTGTTTGTGGAGGCAGTAGCGGCGAAGAGGGGAGACGACAAAAGGGCGGGGGTTCGGGACAGGGAGGAAGGAGAGGGGTGAGCTCGGAGAAAGGGGGACGACGAGCATTTCCGCGACGACGAGAAAGCGAATGGCCGTGGCGAGGTAGTCGGGGTGGGCGTTTTAGAGAAGGATAAGGGCATCCCTAGAACTTTTTTTCTTTGGTGAGTACATCTAAGAGCATCTCCAACCTGCGTTCAACGAAGCCGCGCGCTAAATTTTTTTTACAGCATCAAAATAGCGTTTTAGCATGCCGCATGACCGAACATCTCCAACAGACGCCCAAAAATATACTGCCCAGCTAGCAAAGATGACATCTCCAGCAAACGCCTAAAATTAACCACACGCACTCATATTCAGCTCGCCGCCCGTGGCATGCTCGCCGCCATGGTCATGGCCACGGGCCGCCGCCCGTGGCATGCTCGCCGCCGTGGCCGTGGCCCGCAGCCGCGCTCCCCCCCGCCGTGACCTGCTTGCCCCGCCGTAGCCTGCTCCTCCCCTGCTCGCCCCATCGTGGTCGCTCCCGCGCATGCGCCCGCCGTGGCTGCGCCCGCGCTCGCCCCGTCGTGGCCGCGCCCGTGCCCGCGCTCGCCCCGCCGTGGTTGCGCCCGAGCTCGCCCCGCCGTGGCCGCGCCCGCGCTCGCCCCGCCGTGGCCTGCTCCGCCCCGCCGTGGCGCCGCCCGTGCTCTTCCCCTGCCCGCCGCCGCCCGTGGCCGTGGCCGCGCCGCCCTGCCCGTGGCCGGCTGGCGCGCGCACGCGAGGAGGCTACCGGCAGGCGCACGCGAGGAGTTCAGCGCGCGGGAGAAGTTCAGTGCGCGGGAGCTCACGCCCCAAATATCCAGCTTCCGGTTCAGTTTCTTCCGGCGCGCTCAACACTTTTTACAGCGTGCTTTATTATGCCGCGTCCGCTGGAGTGCTACTTTTAACTTTGCGCGCGCTAAACTTGCGATTTTTTGGGCGCGACGCTAATATTGTGCGTCTGTGTAACGCCCCGTGACCGATGTGCCAGGTGTCTTCCAGTTATTCGCTATCGTTGCCATGTCATTTACTTGCGTGTTGCATTTCATCATGTCATCATGTGCATTGCATTATCATGTTTTCAAAACTTGCACTCGTCCGGGTTCTCTAAGTTTCTCTCCGTTGTCCGTTCTGAGCCAACCCCACTTGCACGCGCCCGCGGCATGTCCGAAATATTATTTTATAAGTGGCCGGGAAATGTTCTCGGAATGGGTTGAAAGTTGGCATGCGGTGTTGTTTTGTTGTCAGTAGACCGCCTGCCAAGTTTCATCGCATTCGGAGTCCGTTTGACGTCCCAACGGATAAATATAGCGGCAATAGTAGCCGGTCTAACGTCGAACGTTTTCGGTCTCCGGAAACAGTCGCCGGGCCTCCCTCTCTTCTCTTCTCTCAGCTCGAGACCGTCTGCACAGCCCACCTAGTCCATCCTCCTTCCCCTCTTCGCTTCCGGAGTTGCCCGATGCGATCGCACGGTCCGAAACCCTCTCTGCACAGTGCATCAAACCCCTCACGTGAGCGTCCGAAAGTTGTCCCGAACCCGACCCGGACAGTCGTTACCGTTGTGTCCGAATCATCCCCAAACATCTACAAAATGTCTCCATTTTCTTATTTGGGCGCCCTAGCCTATTTTTCCTGACCGTCCGATTACGATCGGAGGAACGGTTTAGCCCCTGCCCTAATCCCCTTGCTATATAAAGTAGACCCTAACCCTAAAACGTAGGGAGCTGTCCCATCCTTCCTATTCTGCGCCGCCACTCAACCAAATCCTCTCGGGATCCCCTCCCGATCCTTCTCCACCCAACCAGCACCTCCGACCACCTCCCTGGATTTGCGCCGCCGACCAACCGCAGCCGCCAGCCTCCCCTGCTCATGCCCCGAGCCTCCCGTCGTCCAGGAGCACAAGCTCCATCGCCTCGCTGCCGCCAACCGGAGCAGCCCGTCATCCCCGTCCTTGCCGAACCTCGCCGCTTCGCTGGATCCCGCCGTCTCGGCCCCGTCCCCGTCGTCCATACGCGCCTCAAGCCACGGTCGCCTTCGTCCCCGCAACCCTCGAGCTTCTCGCAGGGAATCGTTCGAGCTCCTCCCGTGGCCCTGTGTCCCTTCATCTCCGCCTCCTTCCGGCCAGCCGTCGCCGGCCAAGCCGAGCAGGCAACAGCATCGGCCACTGCCCTCCATGGAGCCCAAGGCGCACCGCTGGAGCTCCATCCCCGCGCCCGATTTGCTCCAAGCCGCGCCGCCGGCCAAGTCCCTCGACCCACCCACCGGAGCCACCTCCTTGCTGTCCCCGGTGCCGTCGCGCACCTGCTTCCTCTGCTTCGAGGACGAGGCCAGCGCCAAGTCCTCCTCGAGTCCCCTGCCTCGGATCCATGCTCGCCGCGCCAAGTTCTGCAGCTGTACAACGCCATTAGGGAGTCGTCGCCCCGCCAAGTCCCTCGCCGGAGTTAGCTCGTCCCCAAGTCCACCGCCGCTTTGCCAAGTCCCTCGACCCGCCTCTGCTCGCATGCTTCGCCATGGCCGCCGGCCTCTGTTTTCCCGCTGTGAGCAACTTCCTCCATAACCGAGGCTTCGATCTTTTCCTAGATCCGTTCTGGCATGTAGAGGTTATTTAGAGTTGCCACTATGTTCCACAGCAAGCATATCAGCTAGCCTAGTGGCCAGCGCAGCCTCTATCCATTCAAGGGGTTTGGGGTTCGAGTCCCAGCCACCCCAATTTTTGCTTAGTTCTTTCTGTTATTTTGCACTCCCACATCTGCTGCTGGGCTTGCACAGTGCATAGATTCGGCCCGTGTTGTTTTTTTCCTGCTAGGACGAATTTTCCTATTATCTAGAGAACTGCATATTTACAGTTTACCCCTCCATGTTCATGCATTAATAACTCTTGAACCGTGCATCGGTTTAAAATGGTTTAAATATGTAAAATGATTAGTTTTTCATCTAGTTTCATAATATGCCACTTTCATCTATGTTTAAAATGTTTAAAATGATGTTTGCTTATATTTGCCTATTGCCATGTTAAAATGATTTAATTCATAACTAAATAACCGTAGCTCCGTTTTTAACAAACTGTATATGTAAATGGGGTAGAAAATTGCCTAGTTTAACATGGTGCACTCATCTTGTATGTTTAACAACTATAAAATTGGGTTTAGGGCAGAACAGCACCAAACCTAAAATATGCACATGAGGAGTTTCCGGACTTGTTGCTTGTTGTTCCGGCCTCATTTAAACTTGCCTAGATAGGTAGTTTTCATTTGCTTCACCCTCTTGCCATGTTTAACAACATTTAATATTGTTGGGTACATAAACGAGATCGAACTAAATAATTGATGTGGTGCTCCGTCAATATGCAACTCGTTGCATATTGAGCTCCACTTAATTTGTAGTTTTGCTTGTTGCACTTTGCCATGCCATGCCCTCTTTAAACCGGACATGCATCATACTTGTTTGCGCATCATGCCGTGTCTATGTGGTGGTTGTTTACTATGTTGTGTGCTTCTTTCCGGTGTTTGCTTCTTCGGGTTGGTTCCGGTAACGTCGTGATTGTGAGGACCCGTTCGACTACGTCCGTTTGTCTTCTTCATGAACTCGTTCTTCTTCCTTGCGGGATCTCAGGCAAGATGACCATACCCTCGAAATCACTTCTATCTTTGCTTGCTAGTTGCTCGCTCTTTTGCTATGCCTATGTTGCGATACCTACCACTTGCTTATCATGCCTCCCATATTGTTGAACCAAGCCTCTAACCCACCTTGTCCTAGCAAACCGTTGTTTGGCTATGTTACCGCTTTGCTCAGCCCCTCTTATAGCGTTGTTAGTTGCAGGTGAAGATTGAAGTTTGTTCCTTGTTGGAACATGGAGATGTTGTTCCTTGTTGGAACATGTTTACTTGTTGGGATATCACAACATATCTTATTTAATTAATGCATCTATATACTTGGTAAAGGGTGGAAGGCTCGGCCTTATGCCTGGTGTTTTGTTCCACTCTTGCCACCCTAGTTTCCGTCATATCGGTGTTATGTTCTCGGATTTTGTGTCCCTTACGCGGTTGGGATATTATGGGAACCCCTTGACAGTTCGCCTTAAGTAAAGCTCTTCCAGCAATGCCCAACATTGGTTTTACCATTCGCCACCTAGCCTTTTCTTTCCCTTGGGTCGGCCAGCCCAAGGGTCTTTTTTATTTTTTTTCCCCCCCCCCCCGGGCCAGTGCTCCTCTGAGTGTTGGTCCAACCTGTCAGCTGCCGGTGACCACCAGGGGCAACTCTGGGCTGGCCTACCCGTACCTAGGACAATCTGAGTGTGCCCTGAGAAAGAGATATGTGCAGCTCCTATCGGGATTTTTCGGCACATTCGGGCGGTGTTGCTGGTTTAGTTTTACCCTGTCGAAATGTCTTGTTGTACCGGGATATCGAGTCTGATCGGAATGTCTCGGGAGGAGGTCTATTCCTTCGTTGACCGTGAGAGCTTGTCATGGGCTAAGTTGGGACACCCCTGCAGGGATTTGAACTTTCGAAAACCGTGCCCGCGGTTATGGGCAGATGGGAATTTGTTAATGTCCGGTTGTAGATAACTTGAACCTTAACTTAATTAAAATGAATCAACAGTGTGTGTAACCGTGATGGTCTCTTTCCGGCGGAGTCTGGGAAGCGAACACGTGTTGGAGTTATGCTTGACGTAGGTTGGTTAGGATCACTTCTTGATCATACTTTTATCGACCGTGCTTTGCCTTCTCTTCTCGCTCTCATTTGCGTATGTTAGCCACCATATATGCTAGTCGCTTGCTGCAGCTCCACCTCATACCTTTTACCTTACCCATAAGCTTAAATAGTCTTGATCGCGAGGGTGTGAGATTGCTGAGTCCCCGTGGCTCACAGATACTTCCAAAACCAGCTTGCAGGTGCCGATGAGACCGTGCAGATGACGCAACCAACTCAGGAGGAGCTCGTTGAAGATCTTGTCCTTTTGTGTTGCCTTCTTTCTAGTTGATCAGTAGTGGAGCCCAGTTGGGGTCGATCGGGGGACCTTTTGTCGCATTTGGGGTTCTTCTTTTATTTTGGCTCCGTAGTCGGGCCTTGATTGTATCTGATTGATGTAATGCTTTATTCATGTAATTGGGTGAAGTGGCGATTGTAAGCCAACTATGTATCTTCTTCCCCTATTTTATTACATGGGTTGTGTGAAGATTACCTCACTTGCGACATTGCTTTCAATGCGGTTATGCCTCTAAGTCGTGCTTCGACACATGGGAGATATAGTAGCCGCATTGAGGGCGTTACAATCTGTTGGAGATGCTCTAATACCATATTTTTATCCAAATGATAAGTTCACACGAGTTTGGTATGCGGCGTCGCCGCCCGAACTGCTTCATCCCCGTCTGATTTTCTGGTATGAATTTTGAGACTCGTTTCGTTGCCGTGTCACACTCTCGTCATTCGGTCCGACGGGGGTTTCACCCGAACGATTTTCTCTCCATCACTCTCGACCTGTAACTTTATCTCAGTTCGGTAACGTTGCATGAAAAACTGAAAGTGCGTTATATCGACTAGAGGGGAGTGAATAGGCGATTTTTATGAATCTTCACTGAGGAATTTCAGGGTGAGGAAATTCCTGAGTGAAGAACTACTTGCAGCGGAATAAGTACTCAGAAGTAAACATAACATTGTATGAGCATGGTCTTCCTGATGAAATGAAAACAAGCACATAGTACAGAAAGCGTAAACACAGGATAACATAGGATAAGACAAACAGACTGAAGAAATTGAACTGAGGAAATAGAGAAAGTCTTCAGTCAAAGTCTTCAAACAGATATGAACAAGCACACAACACAGAAATGAGGAAATGAAAGGGTTGAGGAAATGGAACCAGGTAGCTTGGTGAAGATAATGATTTGGTAGACCAGTTCCAATTACTGTGACAGTTGTACGTCTGGTTAGGGCGGCTAGGTATTTAAACCTGAGGACACACGGTCTCGGACACCCAGTCCTGAACACGCAGCTCAGGACACTCAGTCCTCACTGTATTCTCCTTGAGTTAAGGTCACACAGACCTCGCCCAATCACTCGTGGTAAGTTTTCAGGTGACTTTCAAACCTTCACAGACTTGGTCACTCGGCGATCCACAATTTCCTCTTGGATGCTCTAGACCATGACGCCTAACTGCCTGGAAGATGCACAGTCTTCAAAGGTAACAAGCGTCGGATCCATGCAGGATCAATCTCTTCAGTGATGTTCAATCACTTTGGGTTTGTAAGTGTTTGGGTTTGGGTTTTGCTAATTTGATGATTTTCACTCAAAGTCCTCGGAGGATGAGATGCTCTCAAATGACAAGTGTCAGTTTCTCTCGGAGTAGCCAACCAGCTAGTGGTTGTAGGGGGCAGCTATTTATAGCCTAGGGAGCAGCCTGACATGATAAGACATAAATGCCCTTCAATGATATGACCGTTAGGTGGGTAGATAATTTGGGACAGCTGGCACATAGCACAGCAACGGTCGAAATTTTGAGTATCAAATTCCTCGGGGCTATCATGTTCCTCACTGTGTAGGCAATCCGCACTGGCGAATTCCTAACTCCTCAATCAGAACAAATTCCTCAAAGATCAGAAGAACTTCGTCTCTGTCACTGAAGAAATTGACTGAGCTGTATGAGAATTTCAATGGCTTCACTCGAAGGGATTGGTAGGTGTAGGATTTTGAGTTGAGCATCACATGGAAAATTTTCCTTAGTATTTCCTCGACCCTCTTTAACAGTGCGGTGTTTACTATGACTCAAAAAAGAGAAAATGAAACTACGAAAACAAAATTCTTCACGCTCCATGTTCCTCGAATGAATACCAAGTCTTCAAGGTCGCACCAATTTCTTCACTTACAAAGTCTTCAGAAATCCAAAGTCTTCAATCGAAGAACTTCATTTTTAGGGGTCGACTTTCTCTGTAAATATCAAACTTCTCATAGACTTATAGACCTATGTACACTCACAAACGCAACAGTCCCTGAAAGTGCGTTATATCGACTAGAGGGAGGGTGAATAGGCGATTTTTATGAAAGTCTTCAAAACGTGGAAGTTATGAAGACAAACGATAGAGATAAACCTATTACCCTGCAGCGGAAGGTAGACTACACTAGGCAAGCCATAGTCAAGTATTCAATAGAGTGAAAGCACAATGACTGATAGCAGCAATGTAGTAAGGATCAGGTAGGAAGATATTGTGAAGCCACACAGAACACGCAGTCACTCAGTGAAGACAAAAGATAGTGCGAACATACAATGACTTCACAAGGAGTAACAGTAAGTAAAGGGAAGGGAAGATGAAACCAGTGACTCGCTGAAGACAATGATTTGTTGGACCAGTTCCAGTTGCTGTGACAACTGTACGTCTGGTTAGGGCGGCTAGGTATTTAAACCTTAGGACACACAGTCCCGGACACCCAGTCCTGAACACACAGCTCAGGACACCCAGTCCTCACCGTATTCCCCTTGAGCTAAGGTCACACAGACCTCGCCCAATCACTCAGGTAAGTCTTCAAGGTAGACTCCCAAACCTTCACAGACTTCGTTCACTGGCAATCCACAATGTCTCTTGGATGCTCAGAACGCGACGCCTAACCGGCTGGAGGATGCACAGTCCTCAAGTGTAATAAGTCTTCAGATCACACAGACAAGAAGACTTAAGTGATGCCTAATTCTCTTTGGCTCTGGGTGGTTAGGGCTTTATCCTCGCAAGGAATTCTCTCTCAAAGGCTTCGAGGTGGGTTGCTCACAAACGACAAAAGCCGTACTCTGAATCTGAGTAGCCAACCATTTATGGTTGTAGGGGGTGGGCTATTTATAGCCACTTGGCAACCCGACCTGATTTGTCCGAAATGACCCTGGGTCACTAAGGAACTAACACGTGTTCCAACGGTCAGATTTCAAACTCACATGGCAACTTTACTTGGGCTTCAAGCAAAGCTGACTTGCCCGACTCTGGACAAGATTCGCTCTCAAAGTCTTCACTCGAAGACATAGGTTTTGTTTAAGCATCACTTCAGTCATTCTGACTGGTTCTCTTGGACCCCACTTAGCAGTACGGTGGTTCCTATGACTCAACACAGAAGAAAGAGAACTACGAAAGATCTAAGTCTTCGAGCTCCATAGGCTTCATGTGGTGTCTTCTCTTGTCATAGTCTTCAATGTGAATATCTTCATATACCACCTTTGACTTCAATGTCTTCATACATTTTTAGGGGTCATCTCTGGTACGAAAACCGAATCAATGAGGGACTTCTACCTGTGTTATCCTTCAATTCTCACAAACACATTAGTCCCTCAACTAGGTTTGTCGTCAATACTCCAAAACCAACTAGGGGTGGCACTAGATGCACTTACAATCTCCCTCTTTTTGGTGATTGATGACAAACTAGTTGAAGTTTTCAACGGGGAATATAATCTGTGAAATTGTAAAGGATAAGGAATTGTCTTCATAAGTTGCAAGGGCTCCCCCTGAAGATGTGCATATAAGTAATTTGCTTTTGGAATGCAAATGCACATGGCAGGTTGTAC
This sequence comes from Triticum urartu, assembly GCF_003073215.2. Classification (NCBI taxonomy): domain Eukaryota; kingdom Viridiplantae; phylum Streptophyta; class Magnoliopsida; order Poales; family Poaceae; genus Triticum; species Triticum urartu. Next base: position 211,873,799 of record NC_053027.1, read on the forward strand.
TTGTGGAGATCCACTTCAACTTATGACGATAATCCACTATGCATGTGAAAGTATATGAAGATAATGACATGCATAATGGAAAATGGACGTCTGCAGAATGATCTAAGTGCGGAATTTATCATTGTAACACAAGGTGGCAGATACGTAGCAGACGACCATCGAGTTTAAGTGTTACAACTCAAAGAACCAACTATAGCAAAACAAGAGTTGTAAGCACGAAGCAAAATATAAAGCACCCGCCCATATGGACCCGCTTGAAGACTATCAACCTCATATGCTTCTCCCCCTTTTGTCAGTAAGGACGAAAAAGGTTTGAAGACATAGAGCATCTACTCGTTCCCATGAGGAGTAGGTGAAGCAGCAGGGGCGTTGGTGGTGTTTGGCGGTGCTGAAGAGCTTGGAGCAGAGTCGAAGCGTGCTGAAGGAGGTGGCGGTGAAGTAGCATCGTCTTCATCCTCGATCACTCTGGCATTCACAGTTGCAGCAGAGGAAGAGAACTCAGAGTCTTCAAGGGATGGAGTTCGTCGCACCACTGCCCTTCGAGGAGGTGTGGAGTCAAACTTGAATCGCTCAGTGAAGCCATCCTCTTGAAGATCATCTTCAGAACACATCAGCGTTAGCCCTTTCCACGTGCGGCGAGAGGTTTCATGGGCAACAAAAGCATTCTTGGTGGCAAGATTGCGAATGCGATTAACATCCACCAAGAGGCTTTGCATCTGACGCTTCCGCCAGTCATGATGCCTGTCATGTTTCTGATGAAGAGCCACAAGAAGCTCTCGGTCATTGAGAACACGAGTGCGCTTCTTGGGTCGTGGAGCAGTTGCACTGTCAGTGGCTTCAGTGAGAGCAGGATGCGGTGCACGTGTAGTGCCAGCCAAAGGATACACACGAGCGACTGCTTCAACTCCTTCAATGTTCTGAGAAAAACTCTAATGCTCTGCATTCTGAAGACTTAGGGGTTCCTTGGCAGGCTCAGGATAGATGGCTTCAATCGACATATCCACATCAGGCGGAAAAATCCGATGATTGCGAGCAGATGGCTGATATGAGATAGTGGAGTGAAGTTTGATCAGCCGCATGACCCATGGGGCGTAGAACTTCAAGCCAAACAGATCAGAGCCTGATGCAGCAAGTTGGCGAATGAAGAAGTCCTGTGCATTGAAGCATTTTCCATGAAGATTATAGAAGACCAAAGTCTTCATTTCACCTTCAAGCTTGGCATGTGGAGAGTGCCCTTTGATGGGCCAGAGAGTTCGCCTTATGATGTGATAAATAGTCCTTGGCAGATACTCTAGGTCTTCAACAAAGAACTCTTTGGGATATGCAGCATCTTGGGGTAATGGCTTCATCATACTGAGCATCTGACTCATGTTAGGTTCAGGCTTCTGAAAGATGCTCTCCACAGCTTCACTGTGAAGTTGACAGCCAGATTCGTAGAGATCGCCGAGAGTGGGTAGACCGGTGAGCTCAATGATGTCAAAGGCTTTGGCTTCGTGATGAACGTTTCCTGTCATCCACTCCAGGACCCAAGTCTTCGGATCTCTGTTATACCCGCGGATGTGAAGTGTGGCATAGAATTGGAGCAGCAACTCTTCATTCCAATGCTCTTGGTCAGTGACGAATGGCAACAATCCAACTTCTTTGAAGCAATCCAGAGCTTCTTCCAGATAGGGCAGACCAGCTATAGCTTCAATGTCAAGACGCTTGTGGGGGAAGATGTGACCTTGATTGTATAGAATGCAGGAGTAATAGCTTCGCTGCGGATAGCTCCAGAACCGATCAGATGATATCCTTTCCCTTGAGTAGGGGTTCCTGGAGTTATTGAAGAATATGTTGTCTGCTCTGAAGCCATTGATATTGAAGGAGCCAGGTGCTGATGCAGGACCTGGGAACCTTGGCAATCTTGGGATTGGCTTCTGTACCTGAGGCCTGTGCTCAACATGATAGTCGAACTGGGACCGGTAGCAGACTCAGGAACAGAAGTGGCGGGATCAGTGGCTTCGCCGACTTCTTCCGTTGGGGAGGGCTCCACATTAGCTTCAGCCATGACAGCGTTAGTGGCTTCATTGGTGGTGGTGGTGGCAGCCTCAAGATTTTCAACCTCCACTTGACGAGCTGGAGGGTCGGTCACAATCACGTTCTCCTCGAGAACTGCTTCTTGGTGGGACAGGGGAGTAGCAGCTTGTGGGACTTCTTCATCGGCTGATGCAGCCGGAATGTCTTCAGCAGTTTCAGCTTCAGACGCAGAGACTGGAGGCCTAGGTCCTTTGCGAAGCCTGCGTAACACAGGCGACGCCTGTGTAGTTGGAGTTGGCTGGGCCTCAAAGTCTTCTTCCTCTTGTGGGCGATCAGCCCATGAAGCATCCTGAGCGATTGGCATCAGAGGACGACCAATGCTGATGAGTTCGCTGTTCTCGAGCTGAGGAAGGACTGCACCATCTTCTACATGGTCATGTTGACCAATGTCTTCAGCAGCGATGGGATCAGCTGCTGGAAAGTCTTCAACTTCATGAGCCTTTGTGAAAGCAGGCTCATGGACAGTCAGTTGACGTTCTTGTGGATCGGCGTCGGGGTGAACCATGGAAATGGGTTCAACAATCAAGGGCTCTGTGGGAGCAGCCCGATCTTTCTTGGTCTTCCTTTTCTTCTTGGAGGGGGCAATAGGAGAGGCTTCAGGATGTTTTCTCTTCCTAGCTTCAGCCTCAGCAGTCCTCGTCTTCTTGAGCTCTGAAGCGGTTGACCGGCCTTTTGGTTTCGAGCCAGTCATTCTAGTTGGGAAGACAATGGGATCTGCTTCCTGCCTTGGTGCGTCAGGTTCAGCCGTAGCAGGCTTCTTCTTCTTCTTTGCGGCCAACCTGCGGTCGATGCCAGGACACCCAAGGGCCTTGCGCTTCTCAGCCTCATTGTAGGCTTGCACATATCTGTCAGCCAGAACCTTCATGCGCTCACGCGAACCCTAAGCTTCTGCACGTTTCTTTAGAAAGGCTTCCTTGAGCTCGTGCAGCATAATCTTGAAGTTCTTCACTTCTTGCATGTTGAGCTTGGCCATATGCTTCTTGAACTGAGCCTTTTCAAAGTCAATCTTCTGCTTCAGTTCAACAATGCGCTGGGCAATAGCTAGTTCTGAAGCAATGGCGCCATGGAAGGCGACACTGAGGCCAATGGGTAGTTGCAGATCTTCGAAGCTGATGTTTGGCGTGTCAAACCACTCATCAATGAAGTTGTGGATGATTGTTACATCAAAGAGAGGCAGATCATTGAAATTTTTTGCTTCTTCTTTGCTCTTGATGAGTTGCTCAAGAGCGTCATCTGCAAGATCTTCATCACTTGACAGATCAATGGCATCATTGCGCAGAATGGCAGCAGCTGTTAGCTCTTGGCCGGTGTGTGGCAGAGGCATCTTGACCTTCTGGGGCTTGGAGATGCATGATAAATCTTCAGACTGCACACTGTCTTCAGGAGGTGCAGTTGCCAGTGGCTTCGCTCGTGAGATTTTTGGTGAAGGGGCAGGCTTTGAAGCTTTAGGCTTCTTCAACTTCTTTGGCTTCGGCGCTGCAGGCGCTTCATCTGATTCAGCGTCAGCTGCAGGCTCATTCACTGCAGTCCCTTGAACCAAGATATGGGTGATGAGGCCTTCAAGGTTGTAGAAAGGACCGACGACATTGGGTTCTGCATCTCGTGTTCCATCAGCCCTTGGAGCTGAGGGACCAGGGTTGAAGTCTAGTCCCAATGTCTTCTTGTTTTGCTTCGCTGAGTTCTGGGCAAACTGGAAGTTGCGCTTGAACAGAATGTCGTCACGACACCATAGTAGTGACGATGGGTGTGCATCAACAGGCTGTGGCCCACGGACCATGCAGGGATAGAAGCCTTGTTCAATGGCTTCATCTCTGGACCTGGGTTGAAGATTCTTGTATAGGATGTCTCCCTACGGTCTCTTGATGGCATTTTTCTCAGCATATTCCTGGGTTACAAATCGGTATTTGAACCATTGTTCTGCCCAATATCTTCGAATCCATTGGATTCGGGTCTTGCGCTGATTGTAATCCTCTTTAGGATCTGTCTTGTACAGTTCTAAGAGGTCATCTGGTAGATCTCTAGATGTTTCTCCATGACGCTTTCTGCCACCCTTCCTTGCTGATTTCTCTGAAGCCATGAACTTTAAACTGAAAGGCTTCAACACGTTCAAAGGCTTCAAAGATTTTCTCTTACTGGACAAACAGGAACTTACTTCAGGAGAATTTATATGATGTTGTAAGAATTCTGCAAATGAATGCAGACTATGAGAACCAAGGGATTCTCCCACGGACATGTACCTATGACAGCATTAAGGTGCGAGGGAAGGGGAAGAGGTCATATGCATCCTCAGATGATTTTGAATATAAATCAGTTTAGAAGACATTGACCTCATCGTGCGAAGACATTCACTCATAGATAAGGAGTTGGTTCCAGATTTGTACGAATCCAGAGATCAGTACAAGTGAGGAATCTATCTACTTTGTGAAGCATAAGTGAATATACTAGGCATGTTATGAGATGCAGTATGAGAGAGATCTAACTTGTGTGAATAGAAACTGCTTGTGGTAGAAAGTGACAAAGCCATAGGATCAACGGTGCCGTAAAAAGGAAGTTTTATTTACCACACTAAGAACTGCTAGACGGAGTGGAAGATGAGGCCGAGCAGTTCGATCTTCCGTGCCCTAACTTGGCGACGGAGGACACCTACGGCGACGGCGGAGAGGACGATGTCCGCGGTCGGCGTGAAGACGACGTCGGAGAGGTTGCGGCAGTGAAGCGCTTCGTCGCCGGCGTCGTCGAGGGCTAGCGGTGGCGCTAGGGTTCGTGCGAGAGTGGAAGAAGAGATAATGACCGCCGTGAAGTGTGTATTTATAGGTACAGGGGCGGCACTGCGTTATTACACAGGTGCCCCTGGCGATTCGCATCTGAGGAACACGTGGCCATCATACAGAATTTTGGGGTTTGTTCCACGTCCCACGCACGCCTGGATTGTCGGGTGGTCGTTCCTACTTCTCCGGGTTTCATGTGGAGGAATGAGCATTGAAAGTGGACTTAAGGTTTGTCTTTGTATCTTCTACTGACAAGGACGCAGAGAAGACATTCGACAGTTTCAATAGAATGCATATGATTTGGAGAGATAGAGTTTGAGATAGATAGCATAGAGAGGTTAGGGTCCGATCACATTCACTTAGTTCAAAAGATTCAACTAGAAGACATAGCTATAAGTGAATGCTGTAGAGGACAGAACACTAGTATATATATATATAATCAACATAGTGAAGATAATCATGAAGACATGTTGAGATTGAAGCCAAACCAAATGTGAAGACATAGCAAGGTAACGCCATGAGTGAAACACTTCAAAATGGAACATTTGGTGGTGGCGTTACCCACCGTATAGGAAGTATTAGACCCAGACACGGCGCACAATTATCGTGGCGCTCCGAAGTCAAATTCCACATTAATGTATTCACACTTAGAATGTATGTCTTCATTGATTGAAGATATACTTTACTTCGTGTGTTGCACATCTAAGTCATCAATATGCATAAGGGTTAGGATGTGTGCCTGATCACAGGACATTTGAGGATTCCAGGATATTTAGCTCACACCGTAACTTGCAAAATCTCTTCTCATCCAAGGGCTTGGTGAAGATATCTGCCAATTGCTCTTCAGTGTTGACGTGTATGATATCAATATCTTCCTTCACAACTTGATCTCTGAGAAAGTGATGACGAATTTCAATGTGCTTTGTCTTCGAGTGCTGAACTGGGTTGTTGGCAATCTTGATGGCGCTTTCGTTGTCGCAGTAGAGTGGCACTTGCTTCAGATGAATGCCATAGTCTTTGAGCGTTTGCTTCATCCACAGAAGCTGAGTGCAGCAAGATCCAGCAGCAATGTATTCAGATTCAGTAGTGGAGAGAGATACACAGTTCTGCTTCTTTGAAGACCAACATACAAGTGATCGTCCCAGAAAGTGACATGTGCCTGATGTAGACTTGCGATCAACTTTTTCACCAGCATAATCAGCATCCGAGATCCAACCAGATCAAACTCTGAACCCTTTGGATACCATAATCCCAGAGTTGGGGTGTGAGCCAAATATCAAAGAATTCGCTTCACAGCTAAGTGATGCGACTCCTTTGGTGCTGCTTGAAATCGAGCACACATGCAAACACTAAGCATAATATCTGGCCTATATGCACATAGATAAAGTAAAGAACCAATCATGGAGCGGTATACCTTTTGATCGAACTCTTTACCATTGTCGTCAGGACCCAGATGATGCTTGGCTGGCATTGGCGTCGTGAAGCCTTTGCAGTCTTGCATACCGAACTTCTTCAGGCAATCTTTGAGATACTTCTCTTGAGATATGAAGATGCCGTTGCGTTGCTGTTGTATTTGAAGACCGAGAAAGAACTTCAGCTCTCCCATCATAGACATTTGATATTGCTCTTGCATCATATATCCAAACTCTTTATTGTACTTCTGATTGGTGCAGCCGAAGATAATGTCATCCACATATATTTGGCACACAAACAGTTCACCATCATATGTCTTCGTGAAGAGAGTGGGGTCGAGAGAACCAGGTATGAAGCCTTTGCTCTTCAGGAAGTATTTGAGTGTGTCATACCAGGCCCGAGGGGCTTGTTTGAGACCATACAGTGCCTTGTTGAGCTTGTATACCATGTCAGGGTGTTTTGGATCTTCAAAGCCAGGAGGTTGTGCAACATACACTTCTTCTTCAATCTTGCCATTGAGGAGGGCGCTCTTCACATCCATTTGATAAAGAAGTATGTTGTGATGATTTGCATAGGCCAGCAGTATGCGTATGGCTTCAAGTCTAGCCACAGGAGCAAATGTTTCATCGAAGTCAATGCCTTCCACTTGAGTATATCCTTGAGCAATGAGACGAGATTTGTTTCTGACAACTTGACCATGCTCATCTTGCTTGTTGCGGTATATCCATTTGGTGCCTATTATGTTGTGCTTCCGAGGATTGGGACGCTTGACCAGTTCCCATACATTATTCAGCTCAAACTGTTGAAGCTCGTCTTGCATAGCTTGAATTCATTCAGGTTCCATGAAGGATTCTTCAACTTTCTTGGGTTATGTTATTGAGACGAATGCGAAGTGCCCACAGAAATTTGCTAGCTGAGTTGCCCTTGAATGAGTGAGTGGACCGGGTGCATTGATGCTATCAATTATTCTTTTGATCTGCACTTTATTGGCAACGCGAGGATGTACAGGGCGAAGATTTTGCTCTTGCTGATCATTGTCGTTGTTAGAAGGAATGTCTTCAGGCTGAGCATTGTCTTCATGTTGATCAGGTGCTGAGATGATAAGTTCTTCTTCAGGATGAGCTTCAGAAGGCATAATTTCTCCAGTTCCCATTAGCTTGATTGATTCACTGGATGGAACTTCATCTAGCACATTTGGCAGTTGCTCTCTTTGTGAACCGTTGGTCTCATCGAACCGCACATCCACTGTTTCAACCACTTTGTAATGAAAGAGATTGAAGACTCTGTAGGAGTGCGAATCCTTTCCATATCCAAGCATAAAACCCTCATGTGCTTTTGGTGCAAACTTTGAGGTGTGATGTGGGTCCTTGATCCAGCACCTGGCGCCAAATACTCTGAAGTAACTGACATTTGGCTTCTTGCCAATAAGGAGCTCATACGATGTCTTGTTTAGAAGCTTGTGAAGATAAAGACAATTGATTGTATGGCATACAGTATCAATGGCTTCAGGCCAGAATTTTCTTGGAGTCTTGTATTCATCCAGCATCATTCTGGCCATCTCGATGAGTGTTCTGTCCTTGCGTTCGACGACCCCATTCTACTGTGGCGTGTACGGGGCTGAGAATTCATGTGTGATGCCCAAGGTATCAAGATATGTATCAAGGCCAGTGTTCTTGAATTCAGTGCCATTGTCACTTCTGATATGCTTTATCTTGGCGCCATAGTTGTTCATTGCTCGATTGGCGAAGCGTCTGAAGACATCCTGCACTTCAGTCTTGTAAAGGATTATGTGCACCCAAGTATATCTAGAGTAATCATCAACAATGACAAAGCCATAGAGACAAACAGTAGTAGTAAGAGTTGAGTAATGAGTGGGACCGAAAAGATCCATGTGAAGCAGTTCGAAGGGTCGAGTAGTGGTCATGATTGTCTTCGAGGGATGTTTGGCCCTCGTCATCTTTCCTGCCTCACAGGCACCGCATAAGTGATCTTTCTTGAACTTGACGCCCTCGATGCCTATGACATGCTTCTTCTTTGCCAGGGTGTGGAGGTTCCTCATGCCAGCATGCCCAAGCCTCTGATGCCAGAGCAGCATTCTGAAGCTTTTGCTAGAAGACATACGGCAAGCTGTGGTCCTGCTGAGAAATCTACCACGTACAAATCATCTTTTCGATACCCTTCAAATACTAGAGACTTGTCAGATTCCATTAGAACAAGGCAACGATATTTTCCAAATATTACGATCATGTTTAAATCGGAAAGCATTGCGACAGACATTAAGTTGAAGCCAAGGGATTCAACAAGCATGACTTTATCCATGTGTTGATCCCTTGAGATTGCAACTCTACCGAGACCCAATACCTTACTTTTACCAGTGTCAGCAAATGTGATGTGGCTCTTGTCGGATGGGCGTAAGGTTGAGTCCATAAGAAGGCTTCTTTTGCCAGTCATGTGATTTGTACACCCACTATTAATAATCCATTCTGAAGACGCTGGTGTCGTACCCTACAGTGCAGTTAGGGGGATAGGCTTCACGAAGAGCATTGTGAAGCAAAAACATTTGACGAACCAATGGGTTATGAAAGCTTAGATCCAGATTAGGACTAATAGGGAGAGTAGCAAGCGATTCAGGAACGAAGTACATAGTAAGACCATTCGGGAATTTGATCTTGCGCCCTACAAGATGATTAAGGTCCCGAGCAATAGCATCAGACGATTTTGGTTTTCTGCTGGAGACCTTTCCCTACAAAAGTGAGTTAAGCTTTCTTAGCCACCCACATCTTCAAGGGTGGCTTAGAAGCAATAAGTCTAAGTGCAGCATCTGAGAACTTTGGCTTTGGAGCCCTAGCAAACAGTCTTGCAGGCGGACAATAGTACTCATAAGAATAAGCAGAATAGTTCTTGGTCTTATGAACATGGCGGTTTGATGAACCGCTCTCATATTCATATGCCTGAGTATGGTTTCCCTGCAAAACATTTGCGTTAGTGCGACTCAGGTGAGTCCTCTTTCTGTATGAAGCCTTTGGACCGTATGAAGCCTTTGGTCTGAGGTTTGTCTTCTTCACGTGAGGTGTCATGATGACATTCACAGGAAGATTCTCCAGACACATTTTCGGAACCCAGATCTTCTTCATAGGCGGTCCATTCCTGCAGTTAGTACCAATGTACCTGACAAACACTTCACCATTCTGATTCTTAAACAGTTTATAGTTTGCATCAAGGGATTCATCAATGATAATGGGGTTAGCACAAGTGAAGCCAGATAGATTGGATGGATCTACTGAAGGTTCCTTTGCAGCAACCCACGTGGTTTTGGGGTACCGTTCAGGTTTCCAGTAAGAGCCATCAGCATTCATTTTCCTTACGAACCCAACACCCTCTTTCCTCGGGTTTCGGTTCAGAATCTGCTTTTTGAGGACATCACATAGTGTCTAATGCCCTTTAAGACTTTTGTACATCCCTGCTTCAAGCAATGTCTTCAACCTAGCATTCTCATCAGCAATAGCAGTGGTATCCTCAGCAGAGGGGTTAGTTACCACATCAATAGTTGAAGATATTGCAACAGTAGTAGCAGTAGAACATTCAGCAACAGAAGTAGCATTATCACGCTCAATGCATTTAAGACATGGTGGTTCAAATCCTTCCTAAGCGGAACTGATCTGTTTGGCGCAAAGTGACTCGTCTTCCTTTTGAAGATCTTCATGAGCCGCTCTCAATTTCTCAAGATCTTGCTTCCTTTGAAGATAATCATAGGAAAGCTTTTCATGAATTGTTGAGAGAGTTTCATGACGACTTTCAAGTTCCACATACTTAACGTGAAGATTTTTTATGTCCTCAATTAAGGATTCAGATCGAGTCATTTCAGCACCTAACAGATCATCGCTTCTGTCTAACAGTTTTTGAATATGTTCCATAGCTTTCTGTTGTTCAGTTGCGATTTTAGCAAGTGTTTTGTAGCTGGGTTTTGAACCACAATCAGAGTCATCGTCACTAGATGTTTGATAGTGAGTAGTGCGTGTGTTTACCTTGGCACCGTGTGCCATGAAGCAGTAGGTAGAAGCGGAGTAGTCCTTGTCATTTGCATCGGTGTCGGTGATGAAGTCATTGTCTTCAGTGTTGAAGATGGACTTGGCAACGTATGCTGTAGCCAGACTTGCGACGCCTAAATCGGACTCCTCCTCAGACTCCACCTCCGCCTCCTCAGAAGCGGACTCCTCCTCTGAATCCATTTCCTTGCCAACAAACGCACGTGCCTTGCCAGATGAGCTCTTCTTGTGTGATGAAGACTTTGAGGAAGACTTGGAAGAAGACTTTGAGTATTTCTTCTTCTTCTTGTCGTTAGAGTCATATTCCTTGCTCTTCTTCTTCTTTTTGTTCTCATTGTCCCACTGTGGACACTCAGAGATGAAGTGGCCAGGTTTCTTGCACTTGTGACATGTTTTCTTCTTGTAGTCGTGAGCAGAAGCTTCATCATTCCTTGAGCTTGATCGGGAAGACTTTCTGAAACCTTTCTTCTTGGTGAATTTTTGGAACTTCTTCACAAGCATAGCAAGTTCCCTTCCAATGTCTTCAGGATCATCCGAACTGCTGTCAGATTCTTCTTCAGATGAGGAGATAGCTTTTGCCTTCAAGGCACGAGTTCGCCCATAGTTTGGACCGTAGATATCTCTTTTCTCAGAAAGCTGAAACTCATGTGTGTTGAGCCTCTCAAGTATGTCAGACGGATCGAGTGTCTTGAAATCAGGACGTTCTTGAATCATCAGGGCTAGGGTGTCAAACGAACTATCAAGTGATCTCAGTAGTGTCTTGACGACTTCATGTTTGGTGATCTCAGTAGCGCTGAGGGCTTGAAGCTTATTTGTGATGTCAGTGAGTCGGTCAAATGTGAGCTGGACATTCTCATTGTCATTTTGCTTGAAGCGGTTGAAGAGGTTGCGAAGGACGCTGATTCTCTGATCTCTCTGGGTTGAGACGCCTTCATTGACCTTGGAGAGCCAGTCCCAGACCAGCTTAGATGTTTCCAAAGCACTCACACAGCCATACTGTCCTTTGGTCAGATGACCACAGATGATATTCTTGGCAGTAGAGTCCAGTTGAACGAACTTCTTGACATCAGCAGCAGTGACACCTTCTCCAGCCTTGGGAACGCCGTTCTTGACGACATACCATAGGTCGACGTCAATGGCTTCAAGATGCATGCGCATCTTATTCTTCCAGTAGGGATATTCAGTTCCATCGAAGACGGGGCACGCAGCGGAGACTTTAATTATCCCTACAGTCGACATAGCTAAAACTCCAGGTGGTTAAATCGAATCACACAGAACAAGGGAGCACCTTGCTCTGATACCAATTGAAAGTGCGTTATATCGACTAGAGGGGGGGGGGGTGAATAGGCGATTTTTATGAAAGTCTTCAAAATGTGGAAGTTATGAAGACAAACGATAGAAATAAACCTATTACCCTGCAGCGGAAGGTAGACTACACTAGGCAAGCCATAGTCAAGTATTCAATAGAGTGAAAGCACAATGACTGATAGCAGCAATGTAGTAAGGATCAGGTAGGAAGATATTGTGAAGCCACACAGAACACGCAGTCACTCAGTGAAGACAAAAGATAGTGCGAACATACAATGACTTCACAAGGAGTAACAGTAAGTAAAGGGAAGGGAAGATGAAACCAGTGACTCGCTGAAGACAATGATTTGTTGGACCAATTCCAGTTGCTGTGACAACTGTACGTCTGGTTAGGGTGGCTAGGTATTTAAACCTTAGGACACACAGTCCCGGGCACCCAGTCCTGAACACGCAGCTCAGGACACCCAGTCCTCACCGTATTCCCCTTGAGCTAAGGTCACACAGACCTCGCCCAATCACTCTGGTAAGTCTTCAAGGTAGACTCCCAAACCTTCACAGACTTCGTTCACCGGCAATCCACAATGTCTCTTGGATGCTCATAACACGACGCCTAACCGGCTGGAGGATGCACAGTCCTCAAGTGTAATAAGTCTTCAGATCACACAAACAAGAAGACTTAAGTGATGCCTAATTCTCTTTGGCTCTGGGTGGTTAGGGATTTATCCTC